>NW_006271970.1:5218108-5220026 GCF_000225605.1 Cordyceps militaris CM01
GGCCTTTTCTGCTTTCCTTTGTTGGTAGCCCGTTTCCTGCCTTTTGCTGCCTACCAACATCACACACTCCCAACAAACGCAGCCACCAACACCGCGCTAGGCCCCCCCCCCGTCCTTTCCCACGACCACCCGGCTGGGGGCGAATCAAGCGCGTTCGTATCCCCCTTCTCGAGAGAGACGAGAGAGAGAGAGAGAGGCGGGCGTTGGCAGGAGATTTGGACGGGAAGCCCGCCTTGCCCTCCCCCCAGGCTGGGACGCACACGCCCATGGTCCGCGTGTGGGGCGCTTGCCTGAAGGTCTTCGCGGGTCTTGTCCAAGGCAGCAGGCAGCAACGGGCTTGGGGGAACCCTGTGTATAACGCCATAAATTCACGGTGTGCTGTATCACGGACAAGACTATTGATTGAGTGAGTCTTCTTTTTTTTTGGTTGCCCCCTCTTTGCATCCTGGTTCGTGATTTGCTCGTTCTGGCACATTTTAGTCGCGGCTGCTTGGCTTGTCGTTCTTTGTCGCCAATTGGGGTTTCCGGGTTGGATCAACTACCAACAGCCATCATCTCCACCCCCAAGGCGATGACAGGCAGGGGAAGGGGAAAAAAAAACGGCCAACTGCGCGCAAACAACGGTCCCTCTCTCCTCCCCCCCCGCCGAATCGCTAGTCCCATCATCTGCACAAGCGCCTCCGCGGCGAGCCGGTGATGTTGGTAGTGAAGAAGGCAACAGAACAACCCGTCTGTTTGCGCGTCAGCGGGCGTACCATTGCGGGGCCGCCTCTTAAGCGAGTAGTGGGGGGGATATTTTCTCTCACGAGTTTTCTTCACCCCCAAAACAACAAAACCCCGTCTTTGGAGTTGTTGGATAGGGAGACCAGACAAGCCGCATTATCCGCCGGCGGAAGCGGGCAGCGAATAGGAGATTGCTCCGGCTTTTCTTCAGCCTACCTAGTGTTCGCGGTAAGGCTGGTTATGCAAGCAAGAACGCCTTTCCTCTTCCCTCGGCCTTTTCTTCCCCCTTTTTTCCCAACTTCAACGGTTCGTTGAAGTAAAAATAGCCCTTACCTCATGATGACCCAGATGAGCAAGAAAAGAACAAAAGAACCTTACTTTCTCGTCTGATGCAGGAACTTTGTTTGTTCGGGCTCGCGCGTCCGCCCCCCATGATGTGCCTCGTCTCGCAGCTTTCACCCCAGCGAGGCTGTTGACGCCGGCGAACAGGTCGGCGGGCCCCAGCAGCTCAAGTTGTCGCGGGTGCCGGCCTGCGCGGTTTGAGGAGATGAACAAAAAAAAAAAGGGCGAAAGCGGAAGCCTGCAGAAGAGCAATCGAGTTGGAACAAGCAGGGGAAGCAACACGGGCTGTGCGGAAAGGCGTGCATTCGATCGAAGAGCTGGACAGTGCAGCTGAGACTTGCAGGTTCCATGGCAAGGTAGTTATACGATTCAGAAACGAGACTGTTTGCTACAACTCTGGATAGAAGATTCATTTTACCCCCGCCGAAATACCTGTCGCAGATACATTCTAAATACACCTTCTTGTAGCCCCCACGGATAGTTTCCAATGTCTTGGTCTGTTTGTGCGACATGTCGACATGTTGACCTGGAGAAGCAAACATCCATAAGCCTAGTCCTCTCAAGCGCCCCCATCTAGACTCCATCCTCCATCGCGACATCTTTCCGGCACCCCATCCCGACAAACTCTATGCCAGCACCCTTTGATACCCAGCTCTAAACTCTATGCCGCACCCTTTGATACCCAGCTCTATACTCTATGCCCGCATCCCATGTCAGCCGCCTCTGTACTCTCTTCCCTCCCACGTCCCTACTCAGTCCACCTCTGCACGCCCGGCGGCCACCACATCATCGCAGGATACTTGATGCGCGCGCCGACATCCACCTCCTCCCACCCCATGCTTTTGTACGTCTT
>NW_006271970.1:5220126-5254546 GCF_000225605.1 Cordyceps militaris CM01
CGGTTCGTGTACGGGTCGACGCGCCACTCGGCGGGGGTGCGCGGGCGGTCGTACACGGCCCACTCGGCCGTGGCCACGGTGGTGGCGGTCCCCGTGGCCGGGTCCGTGTGCACGCAGCATATCGCAAACGGCACCGACGGGAACGCCGCCGCGTGCTCCGTGTGCGCGCGCCAGTGCACCGCCGCCGTCTTGGCAAACGACGGCGCCGCGTGCGCGCCAAACAGCAGCGGCCCGATGGGATCCGACGCAAACGAGGCGCTCATGATTTCGGCGCAGCGCGCCATGTCGGCCTCGCGGCTGGGCCGGATGGTAAAGTTGGGGTTGCCCATTTTGTGTGTGCGAAGACTGCCTCTGTGTGTGATTGGGTGGTTGCTGGTGGTGGTGGCTGGATCGGGACAGCCGGTTGAGATTGGGCGTTGTGGTGGCCGTGGGTGTTGGCCAGTAGAAGAGAGAGAGAGGGAGACAAGTAGCAAAGAAAAATTAACACCGAGGGGGGCGCGGGGCGTTTTTATACCAAGACAACTTCACCCATGGCACAGTAGGACCAGTAGGACTGGATTTGATGGAACCTGGAATGATTATATATTAAGAGCGAGGCCCGTTGTATGTGGAGATTTTGCCCTTTTCCACTTGGCGCAACTAGTTCTGCAACCCCCCCCCCCCCTCCAATGGAAAAGGGCGGCGCGTTTGCACCACGAGGCTGCGACGAGCACCCATCATGAACGAACCGGCCAAGGCTATTACTAAGCCTCATAATGGTGAGCCTCGTTTCCAAGATTGGTTGGTCAGTCTATACACGGCACGACATGCTCCGCGCCATCTCGGTGGTGGCACAAGATGCGCCATAGCCAACCATTCCTAGACAGCATGTGCAAGGGAGCCTTCATGTAGTACAAAGCTCCCTACCATAATATGACAAAAAAAAACATATAACCGAAAACGAGGACAGATTGTACAACGCTCTCGTCTGTAACCACATCAACGCCATCTCCCGCCCCCTCGCGAGTACATGGTTCTCCGACACAGTCCCACGTATACGCACCTGTACGAATGGCGCCGCTCATACTGGCAAGCACGCCTTATCCACATATCCTCAGATTCACAACATCATACACAAGTAGTATGAACAGGGCAATCAGTATGAACAATGAATGATTCGGTCTGAACAATAGAGAGCAAATAGACAAAGGAGACTACAAGATGAGCTTTAGAAAGCAGCAACAATCCATGCCGAAAAAATGACTGCATGGCGAATCCCCCTCCCCCCGAACGTACGCAATTCGCAACGCCAATTCGTGATTCGAAAAGACTCAAGAAAATAATCAAGTGGCATGGTGTCGTCGTGTCAAGCGCGCAAAAAGCAAACCTGACCAAAAGAAGAGCCCTGTAAACAGACAAGACAAAGGAACCCGCCCGCCCAAGATGGTAAAGAAGAAAATACTTGGAGCGGCACGTCTTTTGATTTCAGTCCAACGCCCCAAAAAAAATCCCCCCCAGGCACACAGAAACAACGGTTCCAAGGGGAAAAGTTGCCAAGAAAAGACAAACAAACACGCAACATCATGTGAGCTGAATTCCACAACGGAGCTTTTCTATCATGTCCATGCTCCCGTCCCAGATAGCCACCTCGGTAGCTAGCTATTCAAGTCTTGCCGTCATCGAGTCGATAAAACACCAACCTGCTGCTTTAAAAGTTCTGTTTTACTGACAAACACCCGTGGTTAGCCTTGTCTCATCTGCGTGTGCCAGCTTTTTACTCGGTTCCATTTACCTGGGGAGGGCCAGCAGGTCCAGGGGGGCCGCCAGGACCGGCTGGACCCTGACCGGGAGCAGGACCGCCAAAGTGCTGAGGCCCATACGGACCAGGACCACCATGGCCAGGCATTCCCATGTAGTGAGGAGGAGGGGGTGCGGGACGGTAGGGGGTACCAACGCCGGAGTTGTTCTGCGAGCGGCCCCAGCTGAGCCGAACGCGCGAGTTGCCAATCGGGTAGCCCTGCATCTGGTTGATGGCCATCTCCGCAGCATGACGGTGCACAAACTGCACAAAGCCGCAGCCCTTGCCCGGAGGAATCTTGACATAGGTGATTTCACCAAATCCCTGGAAAAAGGAGCGGAGCTCGTCCTCGGTGACGTAGCCCGACAGGCCGCCGACAAAGACCGTCGTGTTGTTGGGGTCGGTGAATTGGTTCATCTGCGTCGCCGGGTTGTATCCGCCGTAGGCGAAGCCCTGCATGCCGTTCCACATCGGTTGCTGCTGCTGCTGAGGCATACCGCCACCCATCATGGGACCGCCGCCGCCGTGGTGCCCGTGTCCGAAGCCGTGGTTACCGCTACCTAGATTAGCTTCTATTTCACGCCCTGGTCAGAATGGAGCCTACCGGTTCTTAGGAGTAGCAGTAGAGATGCGCATGGGTCGGTTACCACAGTAGACACCCTGCATCTCGACGAGAGCGCGCTGCTGATCGTTTTCGTCGGAGAAACGAACAAAGCCGTAACCACGGCTCTGGCCCGACATGGCATCGGTCATGATCTTAGCAGACTTGCAGGAAGGGAAGCGGGCCTGGAAGAGGGAAACCAGGACATATTCGTTGACCTCGGGGCCGAGGTCGCCAACGAAGATGCTATACTCGGGGCCGCGATCGTCTCTTTTGCAAAGTGTTAGCATCATGGAGAGTAACTTGGGTGGAAAATATGTTGATGAATGTGGCAAACAGAGATTCTGCGCTGGACCAGTAGTCATCCGACACACACCAAAGTGAGCATCTATCTGACGATAGAGACCCAAAGTGGGGCACGCGTGCATCGAGCGTGACTGCGCAGCTGCAGCACCTCCACCACGGCCATTGATGGGAGTACTATTGTTGTACGTACCTGCGGTCAACCAAGCCACCGCCAGAAGCCCAGTTGAGCTTGAACTGACGAGAGCTGTTGGGTACGGGGTTGCCGTTCAGACCAAGGGCCTTGCTGGCGGCATCGGCGTTCTGGAACTCCACGAAGCAGTATCCGGCATTACTGACTTGTTAGCTTTCATGGCTCGTGGAAGTTGCAAAATGTGGCATACCCAGAGTTCTTGTCGCGGATGACCTTGACGTTAACAGTCTCGCCGGCAGCGGAAAGAAAGACACCCTTGATAAAGTTCTCGTCCATCCAAGGCTCGAGCTCACCCATCCACAAAGTCGTCTTGGACTGGTCAGAAGAACCAGTGGGAGGAGGGGCGGACATGTCACCAGAGGGGGGTGTTCCGTTGGCGAAAGCCATCTGGCCGTTGGAGGGGCCACCGTTGGCCGAAGCAGCACGGAAAGAAGGATCAAGTTCCATGGTAATCTGGCGGGTTAGCATGGTCCGGGTGTGTTTGTCGAGTAATACACACTGATCAAGTAAGAATGTCGAGATTCAACGTTATCGAGAGAGCGAGTGATCTGGCGCGGATTAGCCTGGTTGGGGCCAGCAGAGGAAAGTAGCCGTACAAGAAAGTAGTTGTCGAGAAGGCTGGACTAGATGCAGATTGATCGACAAACGTTTGCTAGATTGTACACGCGATGTCGTAAACTCTTGGGGCGAGAAACAAATCGTGATGGGCGTAGGGATGGAGAGGCGTGTATCCGGACCGAAAAGCCGCTACACTGACAGGGTAGTCGTACAGAGAATACTGGCAAAGACACCGCGACGCCGAGTGGACAGAGAAGCAAATTGCTTTTGAAGACCGGGAATAAGGGAGAGAGGATGACAGAAGCAGGTTCCGACAAGAGTCCCAAAAATGCAGACGTAAGTTCTACCGAAAATTCGCAACGAACGTGGTAAAACAGTTGGACGATGACGAAATGACGAGAACCTAAGAAATTGTGATTAGTACCGGAGACTAGAGTGTAGCCTGGTGCTTTGTTTGTCGTTCGTTTGCTGGTGTGAGCTGGTGTGAGCTGGGGTCCGTGATCCGTCACGGCTGACGGGTACGCTGAGACGCGGGTGCAAGGGGCCTGGTGGGATGGAGCCGAGCGGTTCCGGCAACAGCCACGGGCGGCAAAGCAGAAGCAAGCATTAAGTGGTTGCCAAATGGATGGAATTATTCTTGGTTGATTCCTTTGAAGGGCTTCACGGTAGCACGCGCCGACGCCTAGCATCCAACGCGGCCGAAGGCGTATGGAGGGAAACGGCAAAGGGCTTTGCGACGCGGACAATTTCGGGAGCAATGCGCCATTGGGTACCAGCGCGAGCGCAGGAGCCGGAGACCAATGTCGGTCGGAAAAGGGCGAGAAAGCTTGCCGGCTGCGACCCAAGGCTTTGCAATTGATGACTGGTAGCTTTGGTAGAGGTCGGGCACGGCCACGTCATCTGGCCAGCCAGTCATGAGTCGGAAGGCTCAGGCGCAAGAGAGCCATCGGGCATCGGTCGAGTTCATCAGATGCATCGATTGTGGCGGTGCAGTGGCATGATGAAAATGCCTTTCGAAGCTGTCGTCGAGTAGACAAGCTCGTTTTCGCGTCGTGTCGCGAGCGTCGCGATTCGTTGAGGGGTAGGCAGGTAGAGTTTTCGAGGCGCGCCAGGGAGCCACCAGCGCACACCAGCAAATAGGACGGACAAGTGGCGAAAAGGGAAAAGGCGCAAAAGGGTACAATTGCGTTAGGAGACTTACTTTTAAGCGCCCGCAAAACAACCGTAAATCTCTTGACAATATCCGAAACACGCACAAGGGAAAACTCGCAGTAGCCTTGACGGAAGGGGAGGGGAAGGAAAAGATGTGGAAGGGAAAAGAAGGAAGGTTGCGCGAGGCAGCGATGTGATTTAGCTGGGTGCTGGGCAGGGAGCTGGGAGGTGGCTGTAAGTTACCTGTAACCCGGTTAGTGAGGGAAACTTCTCCGTTTGTTTGAGTGTTGCCAGATTTTTCGCGGGAGCAGTACTAGCAGCACTAACACTGGAGCCTGCCGACAAAGGCAACAAGAGGACAAGGCGCAAAAGTGGGTGGTGGTGCGAGGCTAGACCGTTTTGAGTGGCTGGTGGAACAAAAGCGAGGCTCATGCTGGGTCCAGCGAGGGAGGGTCACTGGGTCTTGCTGGGAGCCCCGCTGGGAGCAGGTAGGAAAAGGCAGGTAACAAGAACGAAAAAGAAACAGGGGGATGGGATAATGAGGTGTATGGAGAGCAGCTAGCAGAAAAGTAGCAGAACAGCAGCAACGGAAGTGACAGCCAAAAGAAAGCTTCAGTGGCTCACAGAGCTTGACTGCGCTAAAATGGTTCTGCGGACCCACCAAAGCCAGAGCCCACCGACATCAGCCACTGAGGTGCTCAACCAAGTGCCTGTTGTTCTTGCTGGCCGATCGTTGTATCGTCGACGGATGGATGGATGCCTGGCAAATCTGGCACCTGGAAATGTTTCTTACCTCCTTCTTCTTGCTCGTTGGACAATACCCACAAGGATCGACCGCGGCAGCGTTTCTTGGTTTCAGCAAAAGGTCCAAGATTGGCTTGAGTGTCTGGCTCTGTTCGTATCAGGACCATGTATCGCAATGCAAACGCAGCGGGTAGCTCGGGACGGGGCACAGCGTACACGTCCGAGACAGCACACAGCCCTTTCACTCGACAAACTCGCTGTACGGTACAACAGCCGCAGCACGACAGTCGAGCCGTGTGGATCAAGGTTGTGCAGGGCGGCCGGTCAGCAGTGGGTGAAGCAGCGCGACGCAATGCACGGATGGGGATCGAATAGAGCAGGGTGCGAGCAGGCAATGTCAGACGAAGAGGCGACGACGGGCAGAAGGATAACGAATTTCAATCACGAAAGCAATTTCACGATGTAGGAGCAAGAAGGGAGACAAGAGGGGACAGAGACGGCCGGGCCAGAAGCGGGCAGCGGCTCGGAGGCCACATAGTCATTGCTTTCGATCCGCTCGAGGCAATTGGCAGTTGTCCGACACACCTGGAAGGCGAGCCGTGTGAACCATGTGCGATACGGTGCCAGAGCCGTGCCAGTCTACCACCAGAACAGGTAGAGAAGGTAGAGAAGTGACATTGATGCCGCCGCCGTGGCACAAGCGACTGCAACCACTACGAGCTAGATGCAGTTGGTGGGTGGCCCATTGATATCGACTAAAACAGCCATAGAAGACTCGGCCAGTTACACAGGCGTATCTGGATGGCCACCTGGTTTACCCATGTTCAGCCAGCAGCCAAGTAGCACTGGTCAGAATATTGCCTACGACCTACGGATACAATTCTGTCAATTGTCTGGGCCAGACGGCCGGCCGGGAATGGCTTAGCGTAAGCAAGTCCTAGGTAGGAGGTACATACGGATAGATAACTGGGCTCTAAAATCTTTCAAAGTTAACCGTGGCTCTGCGACTGGTGGGCAAATCGCCCTGACACCTCCGTTTGCGGTTCCTGGCATCATCATTCATCATGCACATGCACGCTCGTATCAGACCAAGCCACCCTTGATAAACACCCAGCCAATCTTTGGCTCTCGTGCCCTTTTCCGGCTAGCAGCCAATGTCGACTCTGAAACACAAGCCATGCCACGCACCACGGCTGCAAAGAACCAGTCCAAGCCACGCCGCCGCCGGCCGGTTCCTGCGGCTGCCGTGCTCAGGCCCGGCATCAATTCGGATTTTTTTTAGGATTTTTGTACCAGTACAATGATTATAGTTAAAAGTCTATCAACATACATGTGCGTCTACGTTTTTACATACCAACGTCACCAAATTCTCTAGTAGCTTCCATGTTCACACAGCAGAGCTCACCACAAAGGTCAGAGCCCGCACCGGCGCTGTGCTTTTTTACTAGTGTTCATTTTTAATTATAAGGTGCTAAAAAATATAGATTTTAGTGGATCGCCATCTAACCAGTCACAGCTTCCAATTCGATTCGTTTCCCTTTAATACCGCTGTTGGCTTCGATTCGACATTCTTCCTCCCTCACGACACAAGCACCGCCCCTCTCCCACAACGTGACTCATTCCATCTGCGCGTCATTCAGGCACAGGATACTCCGTTTGTCCCGTCTCCTCATTTACCGCCAACCCTAAAAAGAGCTTTCTGCAACCAAGCGCCTCGGCATGAATCAAGAGCTCCATCCTCCATCCTGTCGCCGTTTAGAGTTTACACCCGCTGACAGGTAACCATCCACGCTCTGTTATAACGAGACGATGCCTTGCCACCTTTCCGCCCTCAATAAGTATGTACCACAGTAGCTACCATCCGGCCTGTGGCTATGCCTCCCTCGCCTGGCCGATCCCATTCCCGGTGGCTGATGCTGCCACAGTGCCCATCAAAGGAACAGTTCCAGGGCTTTCTGATAATACCGAGAATGCCCTCGCCATTAAAAGCCTAACTACCGCGCGACACATCTCAAATTACAAGGAACACATTGCTTCTTCCAGTCTCCCTGCAGGAAACGAATCAAAACGCGCGTGATCTGGCATCTGATGGGATGGAACATGGATCCATCCCCGGCTTCCTTGCACCACCCACAACTATGTAAACCTAAATCGCGTTCGAGTACCGAGACACCCGGCCTTTCCAGCTGCACAGGCATTGTTACACCCCTGTGGTTTCTCGCCCGTCTCTCCCCTTTCTGTGAGCGACATAACTAACGTTCCTCGCAAATTCTTTACGATTCCCGTCATAGCTACCCCAGCAAGCTTCCAGCTGATGCCTCCAACTCGTCGTATGTATCATTCCACAGGCACTCAATGGACAGTCTTGGCAGGGAGTGCCAACGCTTTACTCGAGCAACAGTATCTATGCTTGTTCGTATCACAAGAGGCAGTAATTCTCACTCGCCCCCATTGGCTCATAAGTAGCTCATCCTGCTTCTCATAGCACGTCAGTTTTCCATCAGGACGCCACAGATCCGCCTAAGTAGGGCCGGTCAGTTGCTTTTCTTAACACCGCCACTCAAGAAAGGTGACACCCCACCAATTGAGAGCCACGAAGGTAGCAAAGGGCGTGATGGGTTCTTAGTTAGTAATGAGTTCTGTGACTTAAATGCACTGGCTCTGGTCTTGGTTGTGGTGAGCGTGGTGAGCTACTCCCATATTCAACAGCGTCTACCAACCATCAGGGTACAGCTACCTATCACTTGCTAACACCTGTCACTCGCAAGTATATCTATATCGTGTGTAGTTCGGACAAATACCAGGAAATTCGCCAGCTCGGCCTGGGAGAGTGTACGCACTACTTTTGTTTCGTATATGCTCGACAGCTTTCCCAGAGTTCCCAAGTTTCTGGAGAGTGATTTTATTTGTCAAGCTGGGGGCTGGCCGGGGCGCTGTCAAGGGGTGCCACACCTCGCACCAAGCGAGGGGCAGCTCATGTTGCCACAATGTCACAAATGCACAATGTTGCGCATGCCAATGGCCGAAACACTCGGGGCACACAAGTAGTCGCAGTTATTTTCGGCTTTTGCCATTAACTAGTTGTTAGCAGCTTCGAAAGCTCGACATCTGCTACAACGTGTCATCTGACAGCTGCGGAACGGGAAGCCAAGCTATGCTGTTTCTTCGAGAATCAAGACTAATAATGCAGAGGCTGCAGACTGAAAGCTCTGTTGGGTTCAGGAAGCAAATAGCGCAGCCCAATGCCGAGGGCCGTCTCCAGTGCCAGTTTTCCGTGTGCACTCACTGTACGACCTTATTGATTTGGCGACTAAGGAATCTGATGGTCATTCATACATGGACACGCAAAGAATTTTCAAAAACGCTTCAACTTGGGTACCTAAGAAGATGGATCTCATGGATCTCCTATTAATCCATCTTTTGAGAGGTTTTGTACGCCGCTGGTGAGTCCAACCGCTGTTTGACAGACCTGGTTCCAAAGCTGAAGCGATGCTGCTTAGTCAGTTTTGCATGTCGTAAACATTGTCGCCTGCCAGGCCGCAGCGGTCTACATCATCAAACGTCGGGTTGCTGTTTGCCATCTCAAAGTCTGTAACGTAAAACTGCTGCTTATTCCATTTCTCTTTCTGGCATTCATCAGGCGTTTGTCATGTTGAGCGTATCATTGCGCTATCGAGTATAGATTTGATTCCCGCACTCTCCCCCGCGCAAACAGCCTCGTGGTGCGTCATGGCTGCGCCGTCCACTGAGCAAAAAGAGCTACAGCTCGTCGAGACTGTCGAGTTCAAAATCCTCGGCGTCGCCAACAAGGAAAACAAGCTTCATGAGCTGCTACAACGCTACTTGACGCCCTTGATACTCAAAGCCGCCAGCGATCATGCCAGTGTCCGCGGCAGGGTATGATGCAGATGGGCCGAGCTATCTATCCGGTAATCTAACATGCTACAAGGTTATTCAAATATTGGCACGTCTAAAAACCTTTATCCAGCCACCGCAGTATGTAGCCGCAAGCCTGTAGGAGACGAGTAATTGCTTACGGTTCACAGAGTCATCTTGCCCGTCAAGGCCCTGTTACAGCAGTACAGGACAACCGACTCCGTTGTCATCAAGCAGCTGGATCTTTCCTTCATTTTGCATAGCCTCGACCGGACTGATGTAGAGGACCGGCGCGGTTTCCTCCCAATCGCACTCAAGGGCCTCGCGGCAGACCAGAACCAGCCGCGAGCTGCCACTATTCTCAACATTATCCTTCGGCTCATTCTGGATGTAAAAATACCGTCGCGCGGGAGCAAGGATGACGAAGCTTTCAAGCTTTCACTGGGTCTTGAGGATGCGGCCGACGCAAAGTACCTAGCCTACCTCCTCGGCATCTTTCTTCGACTACGGGCGGCCACGGGTTCCCAAACCCTAGCCCAGTCTAATCCCACCCTATCGAGCTTGGAGCTGGCTCTTTTCCCGGCCGAGAGCGCAGAGACGGAAAAGCTTCTCCGGCGTATATCCGAGCTCAAGATCAAGGTCGTCACTCTGCTTGCAAGCGCTGCCTTTACCGATGAAGAAAAGTTTCTGCCTGCCCTCTACGCGGCTGCCAGCTTTGATGGCAGAGTGGCCTCCTCCGGCGAGGAGATTATCAAGAGAAGCTCAGTTTCATTGGAAGATACAGGACTCGTTGAGCGTCTTTTTGCTGCGCATGGCTCGCTCCCCGCTGCCAACCGCACTCGGATCCTCGGTATGCTGACAAAGTCGGCCATTTCGACAACTATGACGGACAATATCGTGAAAGTCGTGACGCTCGACTTCATGCCGCCACAGGAGGAATCTTCGTCAAACTCGTTACAGCCCTTGAGCGTCCTCGAACGGACCAAACTTCACAAAGCTCTCTTCCAGTACTTATCTTGGGTCGCCCACATTGGCCCGTCCAAGCGAGATTTCACGATTGGTCCACAACTAATTCAAAAAATGCGAGAATACGTTGAAAGCCAGGGCTGGCCTCTTGCCGAGTCTGCTACAAGTGATGATATCAATCTCCGCTCACGCGCGTATGAGACAATTGGGCTCCTGGCACGAAGCGCAGACATGCCCACAGACAACAAGCTTGACCTTGCTGCATGGCTCTTCCGCTCACTGTCGGAAGACTCGACCAACGATGCCATTGTCAACATCGATGGCGCACTCTCCAGTTTGACTGCAAATATTGAACCCAGCACCACAGCCGGCAACTTGATGTTCAGAACAATGTTGCTCACATACATGTCCCTTACCGATGAACCCCCCGTCGTACGCAGCACGCGCCATGCTGTTGTCAAGTGGGCGAATCAATGCCTTGAATTTTCCGATGTCTACGCCAGGTGGATTGATATCCTGGCCATTGCTGGTCAGTACAACGAACGCAATGATGTCATCGAGCAGGGTCACAAAGGTCTTGATCCCTGGACCTACCTCGCTCACAACCAAGCCACCGCGAAACTACCCAACTGGAAGGAGATGGTCATGACATACTTTGATTCGCTCGTCGAGCCAGCGCCCGTGGCGAGCGGGCAATCCATTAATGGGCTGCCGACGTTGCCCGCTCGTCCGGTATTTCAGAACTTTCACGGGCCGCGAATTCTCGCCTTTCCCGTCGCCTTGAAGTACTGCAAGAACCTCATGTTTCTTTCTGCACTCGATGACTTTACTGTCCAGCCGGATTGGATGCAAGCCCTCAGCGCGCAGCTTAAAAATGACATCAAGACCCAGAATCAGGTCCGTGCATATCTGCAAAAGGTGGATTCGAAAGAGCTCGTCTTTTATCTCCAGGCATGTCTGGATGGTGCTTTTGCGGACGACTCCCCAATTGTGGAGGACTGCATCCGCTGCTTTGTCGAAGTCGCGTCGCTCGCCCAGGCCGAGACCATAGCCCTTCTCGCGGGGCATACGATGGGCCTACTTCCTCTCGTCAAATCGAATAACCGAGAAATCAGAACCTTGGCTGCCAAGGCTATGGGAATACTGGCCGCCCACCCAGTGAATAGTATTGACGCCGTCTCCAACCTTTCCGTCACTCTACACAGCTTCTTTGACAATGCGCAGAGAAAGGTTGGCCCCGATCTAAATGCTGCAGAGGGTGCATTGACGGCATTCGGCCATTTACAATCTCGTTGCGTCTATTATAATCGCGATATCCCCGAGACTACATACCCGCTGTCGTATCTGGCAGATGAGTCTACAGCAGCTTCGCTTTTCGAGGCAGCTCTCGACTCCTTTGCTCAGCTCTGGTCTGCCAAATTGTCCATTCCTCTATTAGAAGGTGATCATAGCTTGGAAATCATCATCAAGAGACTGGCAGCACAAGCCAAGAAGGGCAACGAGCGTGCTATCGCTGCACTAGGGCGTCTTGCGTCTGCCATCGATCTCGAGGAATCTCGACAGGCGAGCTCCACCAGTCCAGAATGGGAACATGGCACACTGGGCACGATCCTCAAAGACCTCTTTGCTCTCCATGAAATAAAGCAGGTTGAGATTCACTTCACCGTAGGAGAAGCCATAGCGGCAGCCATTGGTCGATGGGACTCTGACCAGGTCAAGCTTGGCATGGACGTGGACTGCCAGGGCAACGAGTTTCAGGGCAAAGCTCGAACCTCCATCATTTCTTCAGTACTTGACAAGCTGTTTGCCGACTGTAAAGGCACCAAGCCTTCTCTACTCAAGGCCTCTGGTATCTGGTTGTTTTGCATTGTTCAGTACTGCTCCCATATTGAGCAGGTTCAGTCTCGTCTTCGTGAAGCGCAGGGTGCCTTTATGCGCTTGTTGAACGCGCGCGATGAGCTCGTACAAGAGACGGCTTCTCGTGGTCTGTCTCTTGTCTACGAACGAGGCGATGCCGAACTCAAGTCTACACTGGTTAAGGATCTGGTGTCTGCTTTTACAGGCTCCAGCACGCAGCTCAAAGTGGAGGAAGACACAGAGCTATTTGAGCCTGGTGCTCTGCCCACTGGCGAGGGCAACTCGGTCACATCGTACAAGGATATTGTCAGTCTCGCAAACGAGGTCGGCGATCAACGATTGGTCTACAAATTCATGTCCCTTGCTGCCAATGCCGCGACTTGGTCTACGCGATCTGCGTTTGGCCGGTTTGGACTAAGCAACCTCTTGTCAGAGTCCGAAGTCGACCCAAAGCTGTACCCCAAGCTCTACAGGTATCGCTTTGATCCGAATTCTAATGTCCAGAAGTCCATGGATGATATTTGGAAGTCCCTCGTCAAGGACTCCAATGCCACTATAGATGAGCACTTTGAAGCCATCATGGAAGATTTGTTGAAGAGTATTCTTGGTCGCGAGTGGCGCATGCGCGAAGCTAGCTGCGCCGCTGTTGCCGAGCTTGTCCACGGTCGCCCGTTCGTGCAGTATGAGAAATATTATCGCGATGTATGGACTGCCGCGCTCAAAGTTCTTGATGACGTCAAGGGCAGTGTGCGTGAAGCAGCACTGAAGCTCTGCATGGGACTCTCCAACGGTCTTGTGCGCCAATTAGAGGAGAGTAACCACAGTGCAGCCGCCAAGGCCATGATGAAAGAAGCGCTTCCTTTCCTGCTCTCTGAAAAAGGCATCGAGAATACTGTGCAGGACGTGCAAATTTTTGCCACAATTACCGTCATGAAGATTTGCAAGCACGGCGGCGTGTCCCTGCGCCCCTTTATACCAGAGATTGTCTCCCACATGCTCGGCCTGCTGAGCACAATCGAGCCGGAGCAAATCAACTGGCATTACCAGCGTGCCGGTGACGAGAGTCGCGACAAGATTGACAAGCTGCGCTCGCAAATGGTAAACCAGTCGCCCATCTCCGAGGCCATTGAAAACTGTCTACGCTTCGTCGATGCCGATGTCATGCTGCAACTGGCCCCACGACTCGAGGCCACGATCAAAACTGCGATTGGTATGCCGACCAAGATTGGGTGCAGCCGCGTTCTGACGACGCTGTTTACGCGACACACCAACGACATCAAGCCGCTGTCGGGCAGATTCCTGAAGGTGCTTGAAAAGCAGACCCTGGAGAAGAATGACGAGGTCAGTCAGGCATATGCCCGAGCGGCTGCGTACATCATGAGGGTCGTGGAAGACGCGGACCGACAACGCTTCTGCCGCGGTCTGGTGGAGCTCTACTTCAACGGCGAGGACGAGAGTCGACGCCAAAAAGTAGCCGACGTCGTCGTCTCCCTGGCCAAGATCTCGCCCGACCACTTTTCCAGCCAGGAAGCCGACCTGCTGCCGTTTGCCTACCTCGGCGCGCACGACACGGACGAGTACGCCAGCAAGGTGTTCAGCGAGGTCTGGAGCCAGCACGCCGGCAGCAGCCGCACCGTCATGCGCTACATCCCCGAGATTGTCGCCCTCGTCGAGCGCTGCCTCGCCACGACGCAGTGGGCGCTGCGCCACACGGGCGCCTTCACCATTGCCGCGGCCGTCGCGGACGTGGTGAGCGCCACCGAGATGACGGGCGGCGTCGGCGCGCCCAACGGCCAGGCGCTCTGGCCGGCGTTTGACAAGGCCCTGGCGCTCAAGACGTTTCCCGGCAAGGAAAAGGTGCTCGCGTCGTTTCCCACCTTTGTCAAGAGCAGTCGGGCCTTTTGGCAGGCCAACGACGCCGTCGCCGCGCAAATGACAAAGGTCGCCCTCCGCGAAGCGAAGCGCACCAACGACGAGTACCGCCCGCACGCCGTGCACCGCCTGTGGGAGTATGCCCAGGCCCGGAGCGACCTCGACCTCTTGCGCGACATCACCGCCATTGCCACGCCGCTGCTGGACGCGCTCACCGACGAGAATAAGATGGACGTCGACGACTCCAAAGAGGACAAGCACCTCGACACGGCGCGCCACGCCCTCGAAGCCGTCGCGCGCGGCTACACCCGGTCGCCGTCGCGCGACGTCGCCGCCGTCGCCGCCGCTGTCCTGCACGCGCTGCAGCCGTACCTGGCGCACGAAAAGTTTGGCGCCATCAAGCGCCAAGTCTGGTACAAGTGCGTCGCCGACTTTATGACGGAGTCGGCCGCGCTCCAGAGCAAGCCAGCTGCCGGCGACGCCGGCGCTGCTGCGGAGACGTGGGCGGCGTATCTGGACAGTCTGGACCTGGACAAGGCAGAGACGGGCACGCACCCGCAGCGCGTGCAGCGCGTCGAGGCCGTCGCGGCGGCGCTCAAGGCGCACGAGGCGGGTGTGTTTGGGCCGCTGCTGGGAGGTGCAGCCAGGGCCACGTTGAAGGAGGCCGTGGAGCGGGCGGCGCGGGAGGAGAGAGCGACGGATGTGCAGCGGTTGTGGAAGAAGACTCTAGAGTTGCTCGGTTAGAATTTGCTACTGCGTTGGCTCAATACAAATAGAAATGTTCAATTGCTCTTTTCTATGCATCTTTAGTCCTGGAGCAAAATCACAAGACTTGAAACATGCATGGTGTAGAAGTGATGGGCAAGCCTGGATGACTTGGAAGATCAAAGTGAGAGAAAAAAAGGTGATAGGAATACCCGGCGGGTTGTTTATTGATACTAGGCTAACTCTACTTGAGCAAGGATACGCATAGCGACGAGTCGCAGACATTCAGGATACCTAATAAAACCAGCTCAACAACACAGACACCCTTGGCTAGACAGCTTCATTGCCCTTTGCAGCTTGTTTTGAAGGATTTGCCTGTCCAGCACGCAGTCTTCTGGTGACATAGCCCGGAGGCACCCAGTTAGAGCTGCTCCAGGCTTTGAGCTCGCTTTGGCCATACATGAGATTGACATGCTCCAGACTCAGTGTGCGGGACTCGTACAAAAAGAAATAGACAAGGAGGGCCGCAGCAAGGTTGGTGGCGACAAAGACAAAGCCGAATGCGTAGCCGATCCCATCAGTGGCAAGGGGTGTCAAGAAGCCAATCATGACTGCTCATATTAGCGCCTGTAATCTTGAAGAAAGGTCGGCACTTACAATTTCCAAGCCAGTTTCCTGCCGTGGCCAAAGAGGCTTGCTTTGCGCGGGTGCGAAGGGGGAAGGTCTCGCCAATAACGACCCAGGCCATTGGGCCCCATGTTCCAGCGAATGACGCAATAAACATACAGGCGCATACAATCATGATGATTCCAGTCTTGGGGTGTTGAGCCGGGGGTTTGACAAAACCAACAGCCGCAAAGATGAGCAGCCAAACAGCTTGCCAGATAGCACCAATGATCAAGGGCCACCGACGCCCAAACCTCTCCACGACGTAGAGTCCATAGAAGGTCATGAGCACATTGACGGAGCCGAGAATGAGCTGCGTGAGCATAGGGTCTTGAACACCAGCCGATTCAAAGATGCCGGCGCCATAGTAAAAGAAAAAGTTGATGCCGGACCACTGCTGCAAGAAATGGATACCGATGGCGAGCAGGGTCCTGTAGAGAACCTTGGGCGTGGTAGTCTTGGTCGAGAAGCATTCCAGCCAGGATCCTTGGCCAACTTGGTTCTCTTTCTCCAAAATCTGCCACATCTCGCCAATATCTTGTTCGATCAAGGGGTTTGTAAGATCGTCCTTTTTGCCTCGCAGGCGAGCGAGTGACAAGCGTGCCCCTGCCCAGTCGCCTTTCGAAGCAAGCCATCGAGGGGACTCTGGTACGGACATGATGCCGAGACCCAGAGGCACAGACATTAAAATGCCGATTCCAATGACAATGCGCCAGGATGCGTCGCTTTGTTCGAGGCTGCGGACGCTGTAGTTGAGTAGATTCGCGCTGAGGATGCCAATGGTAATCATGAGCTGGTATGAAGCCACAACTGCACCTCGAATTTCGCGCGGGGCCGACTCGGATTGGAACATGGGGACACCGACAGATAGATTGCCAATACCGAGGCCGGCGATGAATCGTCCCATCATCATATGAATCCAGCTGTGCATGGCGGTAATCTGAAGTATCCTACCAACAATAAAGACCGCCACGCCAAACGACATGCTCCTTCTTCTTCCCCACCAGTCGGAAGTGCTGTATCGTGTTAGCCAAGTTTTCAGAAGCCGGCCACAAGAGTCTTACTAGGCACCGGAAAGTGCACCGAACAGACAGCCAATGCTCATGAGGGAGACCAGGAGTGACTGGATGATAGCCTTCCACTCAAAGCTCCCGTCAGGTTGTTTAGTAGCAAAGCGTCTCTTAAAATCTTCGAACAATAGAATCCCCGAAATTTGGCCAATGTCGTAGCCAAAGAGCAAGCCTCCGATCGACGTCGTGGCACCGAGCAGGATGGCCTCTATGCCGACCTCTGCACCGTTGATGGTGATGGATCTATCAGGCGGCGGGTTAGATGAGTGACTACAAGTCATGTGCGGCACAGTATTCCACTCACTTTTGGCCAAACATGATGGCGGATAAAATTATAAAAACGCGGAGCAGAGCAGTGTTGAAGACAAGTCGACAGCCAGCAGCAGCTGCGAGATGCTCCGCCGGGATGGCGGCAGATAAATCAAGACACCAGAGATAGATTCAAAACTTGAAGAAACTAGGTTGGCCTCGGTTGGCATGACGGACGTGGAGAAGAATATGCCAGCATGTTTGTTGACTTTGCTCTTGCTCCTTGGCGGTACATTGAGGAAGGCGCAACCTGGCTTGTGGCGACACTGGTCGACAAAGTCCCGGACACGCTTTTTGCCGATTTTTCCCTGATTTTATTTTGTCACTTGAATCATGCATTGTCTACAAGAACGAATCCCCGGAGTAGTCGTAGAAATATCAGTCCTTTTTCCGTGTGGTCGTATTACCAGTGGCTGGTTCTGGAAGCAATTCTGCATCCGGCTCGTTTCCCGTCGCACCGACCGATGTACAGAGCGCGTGCGGTCATGGTGCCATTCATCCCTTACAAGTTCATCACTCGCAAGTACAAACGACTGCCATGCTGCTCCTGCTTCTCGGGATTCTTTTGTGCCATCAAAGGGCTCTCTCTGCATCATCCTACTGTGACTGACTGTAGGGTACGGGTTGGCGGGGCATGGCTGACTTGACTTGTTGCGTCATGCAAGCGGGCCAGAAGGGCGCCTGGCGAGTCGCGGTCGCGATTTGTCCCGTCAGAGAGACTTGAGGGGCAACGAACTGTAAACGGAACAAGCTTACCCCGTGTCGACGTGAATACCGCCGTTTGCTTTGTGGAATGACATCTCCTCCTCACATCAGCACCTGCCCACCACTTTTGCGGGAATGGTCTTTTTCAGCCCTCGCTTCGTTGCATCCTAGCTCTGGCGACGCCCTTGCGAGAAGCTAACTTGCCCACCTGGGGCAAACGGAACAACCCACCCTCGCCTTGCCGCACCCACCGCTGCTTCTTCTCTCTACAATTCACATTGCCTGCGCGGCCTCGACCACACATCACACGACGAACGACGCCCCGAGACTATTTCAACCTTGATTTACGGCTCAGAAAAGGCGCTGTACCCACTGCACCCGTCCTGCCATCGCTACCTAGTATCTAGTACGACAACATACTGCCGTCTATTCACCAGCACTACCCTTCGCCCCCAAAAACAGCCTTCGACGGTCAGGCACCTACTCACCGACAAGCAGGCAGGGGACCACTTGCATAGGATCCGATACATAGATTGGAAAAGGTAACCCCGGCAGCATGGACGAGGAAAACATTAGCAGCTTTGCTGGCATCACCGGCTCTAGCACCGATGTCGCTCGCGGGTTCCTCCAGATCGCCAATGACAACCTCGAACGTGCCATAGCCCTCTTCTTTGAGAACCCAGAGCTGGTATCTGGCATGAGCGCTGGTCTTTCTAGAACCACCACCGTCACTGCCACGGCGGTCCCCACGACTACATCGCGAGCTCGAGGCGGTGCTTCAAGAGCAGACCCGAGCGGCGTCATTCACATTCCTAGCGACGACGAAGAAATGGACGACAGCTACGCTGACAGTGGCGCCGAAGACACCGTAAACGACGATGACGACGACGACGACGACAGCGGCCACCAGGCAGCACTGCTGGCGGCCAACTACGCACAAGAGGATGAGGATGCCGCCATGGCCAGGAGACTACAAGAAGAGCTCTATCAGAGTGGCGGAGGCGGTGAAGGTCATGTGCGCGCCCCGATTGCGAGAACGACAGAGACGCTGGTGGCCCCGGGATCTGCCTGGGGACCGGATGATGATGCGGCTGTTTTGGAGAGCCTTCGACGGCGCCGACCGGGAGCGAGTAAGCAAGAAGGAGACTCCTGGTTGGAAGTTGGAATTGGTAGCTGACTGGAAAGCAGGAGGACGCGTTAGCGGCCCAACCGGTCCGTTTTCACAGCGTATATGGGGAGACGGTACCTCATCGGTAGGCGAGTCATCAGCCGGAAGAGCGGCCAACGGCACGCACGCGCGGCGACTGGAAGATTTGTTTCGCCCGCCATACGAGCTCATGGCTCGCATGTCGTGGGACGAGGCCCGTACGCTGGGCAAAGGCGACAGCAAATGGATCCTAGTCAACCTGCAGGACATGAGCGACTTTAACTGCCAGGCACTCAACCGCGATATCTGGAAGGATCAGTCCATCAAAGACCTGGTGTCGGAGAACTTCATTTTTCTGCAGTACGACAAAGATTACCCCGACGCAGAAGAGTACCTCACGTTTTACTTTCCCAACCGCACGCACGAGAACCCCGACAACTACCCGCACGTCTCCATCATTGACCCACGGACGGGCGAGCAGGTCAAGGTCTGGTCCGGGCGGCCGTTTCCTGGCGCGAGCGAGTTTCACGCCGAGCTGGCCGAGTTCCTGGACCGGTACAGCCTGGCGGCCAACAGCAAAAACCCCGTGGCCAAGCCTAGCGGGCCCAAGCCAGCCGTGGTTGACGTGGGCCGCATGACGGAGGAGGAGATGCTAGAGATGGCGCTCAAGAACAGTCTCAGCGGGCCCGGTGCGGGCGGCAGCGGCAGCAGCGGCGGCAATTCGACGTCGACACCCAGCATTCACGATCCAGACGCCCTCACCAAAGATCAGGGCAAGGCGGCCGAGGACTCGACAGCGGACGAGCCGAGCTCACGTGCGTTTGCGCAAATCTCATCGACGAATCCACATGCCGAGCCGGCCAACGACCCGGCGACGACGACGCGGATCCAGTTCCGGCACGCCAACGGCCGCGTGATTCGCCGCTTCCAGGTCACGGATACTGTACGGACGCTATTCGAGTGGCTCAAGGCCGAGCCGTTTGAAGGCAAAGAGGGAGTCGTGTTTGAGCTCAAGAAGATGCCGCAGGGCCAGGACCTAATGGAGACTCTCGAGGCCACGATTGAGGAGGCGGGGCTGAAGCAGGGCACGGTCATGATTGAGTTTATCGAGGACTAGGTTGGCTTGAAGGTTGCTGATCTGTGCCCCAGATGGAGGAGATAGACTAGATGCGGATGTGAAGAGGGCACAGAAGGCCTGGAATTTGCTCTCGGTGGGAAAATGGGATGTTGATATTGATTGGCAAGTGCGCAACTAGTCTTGAGGTGTTTTTACGAGTCGACTATTTTATATTATGAAATGACTCATGGTTCGTCTATGAAATTTATAGCAAGCGCAGTGGGCAAGATGTCTGTATACGAAGTATGACCTAGCCCTGAAGACACGATATTGCCCATGGCCATGACAGTCATACTAATTTGTATGAATGAAAAAAGTAGATAACGTTTGAAAGCAAGTCGTATTCTCTTAACTAATCTCACCCGCATTATCAACCGACTCCACCCATCATATCAAACGGCAAGCCCAGCCCGCCATCCCGCCCGTTCATGCACGGACGTTTTTGTCGCATTTCTGGGTTGGTTTTTTTGGCTTTGACCTTTTCTTTTTGCGCCGGCACATTGTTGGTTCTGGAACCGACAACGACATGTGTGGCGAAAAAGAACCCTTGTCTGCAAAAGACACGATGGGTCTGTGCCCAGCAGACAGGGTATGGTGCCATGTCTCACATGGAGCCTTGTTGACGACATGGGGTGCCTGTGACGCTTTTTCATGAGCAACGAACGCCCAACAAAAAACAAAGGGAAATAAGAAGAGGGATAAAGATGAGGAGAAGATGGTACTGCCAGTTTGCGATGCGTGTTGGTCTCGTCGTCGCTGGCTATCGTATATCCCCTTGCATCAGAGGGAAACGCGACATGGGTGCGGACATAGGGCTTATAAAAAAAAGCAAATATGGAATGCCGCAATGAAGCTCAGCTCGGGTTGTTCTTGCTAGGGTTGTTTTCTCGCCGTCGAGTGAGGAAACGTTTCTTGTCCCGAGATTGCAGTGTTGGTACGCTGAACTGCTATTTTCGCAAGTTTTTTTTTTTGTTTTTTAACAAACACTAGTTAGTGTAATTCGTATTGTTATTATCCTATAAGCTAGTTCGTGCTGCCCTGGCCAACATGATCGCCCTTCTTGATCCCTTGGCTCTGGCCTCCGCTGGCATTCATGCCCTCGAGGCCGGCGCCCTTTTCGGCGTCGGGCAGTGGCGCGGTGTTGTCGGCGCGGGCCACCTTGTCTGTCTGCAACCTTTGTTAATCGTGGTGATCAAAATAGCGCGCTTTTTTTTCGTACCTTGACGGCACCGGCACCGTGGATGATGGGGTGGCCGGCTTCTTCAAAAGGACCGTTGTGGGATGAGCCGTCTCCGTTGCGAGGCATGATGAGGGATAGGCTAAGGAGGAGGTTGTTGTTGAGGAGGGGATTTGAATGAATATTTGGTCAATTTGATAGTAGAGTGAATAGCTGAGTTGATTCGTAGATGAAAATTTTGATTCGAGTTCTAATGTTAACTAGTTGGACGTGGTTGCGTGGGTTGACAGGTGGGGATGGAACGTCACCGAGTATCATCATCGTCATACATTCGTCACGCTGGGTCTTTGCAAGTACAGCACGTACGCAAGAGTATTTCCAGAACGGGTTTAAAAGGGACTGAAATGGCTATATCAATGGAAAACCACCCAGGATTCTCCTCCCACTCTGCCAAGTTGTATTGCTGCCAATATCAGGTTGCTGTAGTTAGTTGGGCGTCTTGACCTTGATGTGTCCGACAACAGCCTTCTCCACAAAGCGTAGCCTGTCGACACTCTAGTAACAACGTCCGCTAGCCCTCTACTCCGATCGATGGTCACTTTGAAGAGTTACCAGTAATACGGAACCTCTGATGAGGGGCACGCGAATAACCCCGCCGTGACCTGTCAGAAGCGCCACTGTCGCAACCGGGCCACTGATCCCGAATCCTGCGGGACGTTTCGCACCAATTTTTTTTTTCATCGTAGTTCCATGATTCGCGCACCGCACCAGGTTTCGTGTCAGCACACTATGTGGCTGAAATCGGACCGCAGCTGCTGAAAAAAAAAAAAAGAAGGATGAAACAAGACATGGAAATTTTTTCTTATGCGACGCGAGCCCCCTGGTTCGAAAAGTACCAGTAATACGGAGTTACGGCTCGGGTGGTATTGGTAACTATTACTAAGTTACTGCCTGCATGCCGCCCCGACTAGGGCGTTGCTCATGCGCGCGTGTGGCTTGGACAGAGTCGCGGCGAATCCAGGGGGGTTCGTGGAACCTAGTCAGCGATCAGTCTTGTCGTCGTTGCAAAAAGGGAAAAGTGTAGGGTAATGTGCGTCGCAGCAAATCTCGATGACGGCGCTGGAAGAACGAGCATGAATCGCGGCTGCTGTTTACAGTGTCCGGTTGGAGAGGGCCAAGGATAGTAAACACAGCAGTCTCTAAAGGGTCCATGACGGCAACCATATCAAAAAGTCATGTCCCGCGGCATCAACAGCAATGTAATACGACCCTTCACGCGACTCATACCAGTACACAGGCAGATTCTACGGCATACGTATTCATACGCCATGCAGACCTGTCATGAGCTAATACGCACGAACCCAGCCCAGCCAGTCAGCCGGCCCAAGTAGCATGACCGACGTACGCACCGCATTCCCATGTCCGCGGCTATTTAGCACACGCGCAACCAACAACCCACTGCGTAACGTTATAACGTTATCGCACTTACCCACTCATCAGGCACATATATTCTGGTACATAATAATATATACCAGCAACATGGGACGACGGGTGCCCGCCCACCCACCGGGGCGACCATGGCCATGATCCGCGACGGATACGACCCTTCCAGCCAGCCACGAAACCAACGACGGCAGCGAATGAAGAGCTTTTTCCCAGCCAAAATCGCGGCCCAGGTACTCTGTACACGGAGGTGAAGTGCCGGGCTCACGGGACGGGGGGAGGGAATACAAAAGTGCAAAGCTGAGCGGCACTCGACACCAAAGACGGCAGATGTTATCCGTATATTGCTCCCTTTTTTCTTTTTTTCGCCCGGCCGTGTTTTGGTTCCTGCATCAGCTGCCGATGGCGGATCACCGGGAGGCATGCCCGCCCGCAGCTCCCGAGAAGAAAGTTTTTCTTTCCTTTCTTGGGTTTCCCTGTCACCGCCATCAGCGATTTTATACTTTTTTTTTTCTTGCTGCCGTTTTGTTTCATTTAAAAATTTTCTTCCCTTTTTTTTTCATTTCGAGATGGGATGACCCCCCTGCTGGCTGTATGGATGGATGCACCAGCCCCTCGCTCCCGAGACGTTGGCTCTGCACAAGGTTGAAACGTCGAGTCATCATGTTAAATTTAGAAAAGATTAGAAAAGATGTTCTAGATCCTTCTCGTCGTCTATAGCTGACACTGCAAAGAAAAGAGATGAGAAAAAAAACGAAAAAAAGAAAACACAAACTTACATGGTCGTATCAATCGGCCCCTTTCACGGATATAACTGCCACCCCTGGTAGCATGGGCTTGGTCTTTTCAAATTCCATAAAAAAATAAAAAAGACATCCTCGTCAATAGCCCTTCCCGGCACACTGGATGACTGGGTCTGTCGTCGACCGCTCTTGCTTCTGCGAAATAGATTCCCTTGCTTTTTTCTTTGACTCGCCTTTTCAAGGGCCCAGTAAAAGCTTATAAGCTGCTCCGCCAGGTCCTTGTTGCCGCCGTTTAGTTTGTGTTTTATTTTTCCCTCCCTTGTCGAATTCGTAAATACCCTGGTATTTCATTTTCACATTTTCTTCTTCCAGCCAACGCGCGATTCCTCACCGCGACACCAGAATGGCTGTGTGCTTTCCTTCCTTGTGCGCCGGCGGAGCAACACGCTGCCGAAACGACCAATTTGACGCTTGCAACGAATCAGGTAATTGCAAGCTCCAAGCAACGTTCGGTGTGGTTGAGCTAGCTGTCCACTAGTCACGCCTCGTTCAAGTCGTCGTTGGTCAATCTCCTTCAATACCTAGTTAATTAGTTAGTAACGACCCTTCCATCCCAGTTCCATGGCAATACCTTCTATTCCCACCTGGGCGAGCAAAAACGCCTGGGCCTTCCAAGGACCCTGACCCTAGACCAGTCTGTCTTGGGATAAACTGGATTTATTCCCCAGAAAATTTCCTCTCCATTGCAACCAACATGGATTCACCCACCGCCAGAGAACCAAGTCTTGTCCAAGGCCGGCCCCAGTAGCAAAAACTTGTTCCAGAAGCCCAGCCACGGAACACCGAAAATCGTAGGGGGGAGACAACGGGACGCCTCTACGTCCGCGCCTCATTTTACTTGCCGCAAAAGCAAAATGCCTGTACAAGGTCGCCTGCAAGCTCTTCCTTCTTCCTTTGCCACTTGAAGGGAAAATAACGGAGAATCGACGCTCATCGAGCCCATCGAGCTCATCGAGAGTCGCCTCCTGTCTTGGTCGATACCCACTTCCGTTAATATTAGATTGGCCATCCTCACCCCCGTGTAAACCGTTGAAGGGGGGCCACGAAACGCACTTCTTTCCCTTCCTCTCGATTTTTTTTGACTTTTTTCAACGGCCCCATGTTTCCCGCCCTCTCGACCGCGATAGATGCACGGGGACGGCCCGAACACCAATGCTTTCCCGCCATTTGCCCTCCGGGCGCATGCGTCCCGGCCCGCCCGGGGGCTAGAGTTTTCGTATCAAGTTGCCCTTTTCGAGTCTCTCCCCGGCTGCCGGCAGTGGTGACGAGTGGTAGCGAGGATGCATGTGTGGGTGTGTGTGTGTGTGTCGTCTCTGGCCCAGCTGTCTGGTTGTTCCGGTGAGCCAATGGCCGTGCTCTCCGGGAACGCGGACACGAGATGTGTCGACTCATGATTTGCAAGGTGACAACCTGTCTCTCTCGCTTCCATCCCTATTTCGGTTGCCATTGCGCAGACAACAATGAAATAAACAAGAATTAAAACCCCAATCCTTGCCAGAAACGCAACCACCAGTGCCACCACCACCACCACCACACAGGCACCCACTCTCAAAGCGCCAACCCGCGCGGCGGGTAGCATTTCCGACCTGCCGGGCCCTGGCTTCAAGTTTCCACTTTCCTCTTCACTAAAAGAAGGACGACTCACGAGTAAGGAAGACAGACAACCCTACCAGAATGCGCCTGGGCCTGTTTTGGTTTGCTCCCACGACACCATTTTCGGTTTGGCACTTGTTTTGGCACTTTGTTGGGTGTGCGTCCCCTTTCCTCCCCTCCCCCCTGCCCAGTTGCTTCTTCTCCAAGGGGCCCAAAACCCTTTTGCCCATTCCCAAAAGGCCCAGAGCCCAACCAACCTGGACCACAAAGACAACACACCCCTGTCGATCTGGAACCCATGTTCGTCCTGGTCCGTCTGGCAGGCAGGCAGTGAGAGGAGAGAGTGAGGGAGCCCGCACAAGGTCAATAAGAAAAATAATAATACATACCCCCCCCAAAAAGCCGAAACGAAATTTAGAGTGAGGGTCTCAGCGCTGGCTTTTCACCTATTTTTTTTTCTTTTCCTCCAGGGGTTTGACAGAATTTCACCGCCGCTTCACTCTTTGACCGCAACATCGGTAGACCGTCCATGCGAATAAGTCCTTGTACCGGTAAGTAAGTGTAGGTGGTCTGTGAGCCAATGCTGGGAATGAGAGGCCTGGAAAGCCACGCGAGCTTCTGGTCCAAGTGGGAGGGGGGGTGGTGCTTCTCTTTTTCCCTCTTGTCCATGGATTTAAATATCCTCATGTCCCTCTTCTTGTCTTGCTTATTCCACCACTTCTCTCTCATCACTTCATTCCCTCTTGGCAGCTTCGCACGACTCCTCCTCTTCTTCAGCGCCCGCATCTGACTGTTGCTCCTCAGCTCCCTGCTCTGTCGCATACTCGCATATCCGCCTTATTACGTCAATCTGACTGCCGAACGCCGCTACTGTCTGCGCAACCGTACTCGACAGCAACGAACCACATAACCAAGAGCAGCCCAAGTCCACCCGGCCCGAGATCTTGTCGCGACACCTCGCACCAAACCTTTTACAATGGCACGCGGACCCTATGACACAACTGGCATCAACAAGCCCAGCAACCCTCAACCCGCCAAACCGAAATAACCATCTGGACCAAGGCGTGAACACAAAACACCCTCTTCACTCCGACTACTACACCACCTAGTACGTTCCATCCCGTCACCGTAAAATCCGGTGCGACTTGAACGACATTTTGGCTAACAATGACACAGATTTTGTACCAGTCAACCCTCTCATTTCCTACCTGTCGAAAAAAAAAGATAGACGGCGGCGTTTTGCTCTTTTCTTTTCCTTACGGAGAATAATATTCGGAGTGGGAAATATCCTCGAGGCCCTATTTTGCGCCACTCCCATACGGCTGGGCTGGCATCCGGTGCCGTGTGGGAGCAACCGGTGTCTCGTTGCTTTTTCCCTTTTCGGTCAGGAACAATAGATGGCGACGAAGCGCATGGGCGACCAGAAAAAAAGATTGTCGAATCACGAATACTATATAGACGGCGACACCGCCACTTGTTTTTAAAATCCATTCCTCGCGGAATGGTACTCGAAGAAAAAAAGGTGGACCAGGTTGGGCAAGGAAGCGGTTTCATGTGAGGAGCGAGACATGCTGCAACTTCGATCCTTGGGGGGCACTCGCGGGATGCAAAAATTGTTTGTTTTTTTCGGGCGCAGCTTGGACGGTTGTTTGTCGGCGCCCAATGCCAAAGACAAAAGAGCGTGATCGTCTCTTTCTTCTTCACATGGTGGGCGGGACGACAAAATAGGCAACCCTAAGTGGGAGAGCTTCATGCAACGTCATGCAGCTAGCGGACGCTCCCGCAGCAAGTGGGCAACCACTCGTTGGGCTGTGCGGGGATGGTCGTCAATGTCCCAAACTCGCAGGAACCGATTCTGGTCGGCTTGAGCCTAGTAGGCCAAGGCAGACGGCGTATGCGTTGCCTCAGACTTGTTCATCGCAGATATGTAAACCATTTCCTTATAATAGACTTGTTTTGTGCTTATCGTCTTGTCTCGATCCATGCGCCCCTAATCTCCATTCTTCTGCCTGAACAGGTCATGACAAGCCCAGAGCCTGGTGCGGAGCAGTGTGCTTCTATTAATATCAAAGCCGTCGAGTGCCATATCGGGCGGTAGCTCTCGGGACAGCGAGTGGTCCGTCGGCCGGAGGCCACAGGCAAGCATGCGCTGGCTCTGCATGCGGCCTTGTTGGCGTATCGACAGCGTCAGCTCTCCCAACACCATAAATCGGTCCTTCCAGACGACTTGCAGCAGCCTTCCCGCAGGTTCTAAACAGGACGGCAGATGGCCAGCCCCAAGGGGAGATAGATAGGTAGGTCGCTGTCGTCCGGCTGTTCGGAGGCGAACTGTCTCGGTGAAATAGTGCTTCAGCGGCTCCCACATACACAAGGGGCCGGCAAGGACATCATGTGCCATACAGCGAGCCAATGATATGCTTCTTCCATGGGATTGATGCGGAGCCGGAAACAAATGTCCGACATGTTTTTTGTTGTCCAACTCTCTCACCTGTGCAACACGGCATGCGGGCTGACGCAACACACACGGCCTGGCAGCCCCGCGCCTGTGTAGCAGTTGTGCATTCGAGATCTGACGTGGCCGCTCGTCGGCAGCAACATACGTGCAGCAAAGTTCGAGGATTCTATTGAGCTCACGCCTGCATGGAAGACGGGGGTGCCATGCCGCCGGCAGTTCAATAGGTTGTGTGTGACGACGCTGCATCTCGCATGCTGCAGCTTACCGGTGAGCAAACTTGGCAGTTCGGAATAAGGTTTGATGGCGACATTGTCATCTCGATTGATTACTCTGCATTGCGATTTCGCTTAACACGCCTTGGCATCATCTGTTGTTGTTAGGAAAGTGACCAGCCCTTGGCTTGCTGTCATGCTGAATCTGGTGGTTCAACGACTAGCTTAATAAAACTTGAGCGGGGAGCTGGACAAGAAATCATCATTCCTACAACAACACTCTCATACTTGAGCAGCCCGTCAGTCTCACAGCCTGAGACACGAAGTTGAGCCAAGTCGATCGACAGACCGAAACTGTACTCCGTACGGAAAATGATCTTTTTGGGAGGCGGGGGCTCTGAGACGGACGAGGCAAACATCTGGGATTTGGCATACAAGGCTGGCCAACGAGTCGTCATCTGGCCGTTTGCGATGCCCTCAAGCCGGTGGCAAGGCACCAAAGAATGGATCGCCAGCTCTTTGATGCGATTCGGCACGTTTCAGTCCATTTCGCTTGGTCTTGAAGGACCCGACTTTGGACTTTGCGACGCCGACATTGTCGCGATTCCGGGCGGAAATACCTTTCGGCTGCTGCATCACCTGCAGAAGCATAATTTGCTGAGCGCCCTGCGGGGCTTTTTGGACAAGGGCGGGCGCATCTATGGAGGTAGTGCCGGCGCACTCATCCTCGGGGCCAGCATCTCCATTGCGGACAGTAGCGCGGGCGGGCAGGACGACGACATCATGGGCGATCTGGAGAACCTGCAAGGGTTGGACGTGCTCCGTGGCTGCGTGGCGTACCCTCACTTTGAACTAGGCGTCGACCGGTTCGAGGGTCACTGCCACCGCTGGAGTCTGGAGCATGGGGTGACGGTGATTGGCATGCCAGAGAGGTGCGGCGTCGAGTTTGGTCCTTCAGGGCGCGCGTTGAATGCGGGGCCGTCGCCAGCATATGTATTCACACCCGACGGGCGACGAATGGTTTGGGCAGCGAATGCGACACTTTCATTCCCTCTGTGCCCTGATGTGTATATATAGTCCTGAGCTCCCGACCTTCTTTATGCTGCTTATTCTCTTTGGGCCATTTCGAGCACGCGTCAATGATTGGGTTTGCTGGGAGGTGATGGCCAGTAGCGACAATGCGTCGAGACAAGGCTGCGCCTTGGTGCATGTCCCTGTCCTCGCAGCTTGACCTTGAAAGCAGAAGCGGCGAGATAGCCGCCAAGGAATGTGGCCTGAACTGGGTGCTGGCTTGTACGTCAACCGGCTGAGCATCTTTCGAGGTGAGGTCTAGAAGAAAAAGACTGGTGATGGCCGCACCAGCGGCGTTATTATCCGAGACGTAGCTGAGCGGATCAGCGGATTGACCGAAAAGAGGCGGTTCTTAGTAGTTTTCTCCTCGCGCCACACAGCATATCGGCTTGAAATATTGTGCGTTGACAGGCATTGCGGTTACACAAGACTGGTGCGGTGTGATGAGCGTGGGGTGGCGCGTTCGTGGAGTGGAGGGGAGGGCCATGGGGGCTGCAGGATTTCGGGGGCCAACGAGAGACAATTGGATTGTGTCTGAGCGTCAATGTTAGTATTTGTTTTGTGCTTGTTGGACATGGCAAGAAAAAAAAAAGAAATCACACGTTATGATTGGTGGTCGCGTGCCGCGGAGCACGCCGACGGCAAGGACTAGCCGGCGCCTGGGCTAAGCAGACGGCGATCCGGAGAAGCGACAACAGCAAGAAACAAAGCCACACCAAAAGGTGGGATATCCGTGCGCAGCCATATTTCAGACGGAATGGCCCGCGGAAGGCTTGGAGGGAGGAGGAGAAGGGCTTTCGCCCAACCCCGGTTCCCCATGGCCCACGGCAAGCCCACACAATGTGCAGACGGGCTGTCATGCTGCAGGCTGTAGGTAATTTGCTGCAATCCGATAGGGCCAACGGCTAATGAAGGTGTGATGCTTTGGAGGATGCGACAAGGCAGGGTGTGCGTGCATGTTAAGGCAAGGATGGCGACAAGACGACTGCAGTCGAGACAAGATTGAGTTGCCGTTGCCGCCAGCTGCCAACTGCCAGCTGCCAGCTGCCAGCCGCCTGCTTACCTACCTACTTATGTACCTATCTACTCAGGGTATTCTGCGACGGCCGGTTTTTTTTACATGCATGCGCCTTACACCATCATAATACTACTGTCTTGTACCTATATAAAAGGGTGCCGAGTGTCCCATAGTTATCTGCCTTCTCCTGCATTCGCAAACGCGGTTGCTGCCAACAGACTGCAACTGGCACCCGGATTCGCAAACGACGACTCTTCACCATGGAGACGCCAGACATGATCGCCGGCCTCACCTGGAACCTGGCCGTCTGCACCTCTCTCGCATGCTGGCTCGTCTACGCCGTCTGCTTGGGCGTCTACCGGCTGCGGTACAGTCCCATTGCGCACCTGCCCGGCCCCAAGCTCGCCGCGCTGACGCAGTACTATGAATTCTACTACGACATTATACTCGGTGGCCAGTACACCTTTCGCATCGTCGAGATGCACAAGGAGTACGGTCCGGTCGTGAGGATCAATCCCTGGGAGGTCCATGTCAGTGATCACGACTTTCACCCGGAGCTCTACGCCGGGCCGCACCGCCGTCGCCACAAGTGGTTGTTCTGGGCAAAACAGGTGAGGAAGGCTCTTTATGTAGAAATAATAATGGACTTTTGCTGACCTCTCTATAGTTTGGAGCTCCTCGTACGTAACAGCGATGCCGCCTTTCTCGGCACATTCTGACTCTGCGTAGACAGTGGCTTGGCGACTCTAGACCACGACCATCATCGACTCCGACGAACCCCTCTGAATCAATTCTTCTCGACCAAGAGCGTTCGTGATCTCCAACCCATCCTCGAAGAGCGGGTGGATCGGCTCCTGGGTCGCCTGCGCGACGAAGGAAAGAAACGTTCGACGGAGCCGATGAATATCATGTATCCGTTCTCTGCTTACACCAATGGTGCGCTTCCTTGTGTATCACTGAAACGTAGCCAGAGCTAACAAGCGCATACAGACGTCATCAACGAATACGCATTTGCGCGCAGCGACCATCTCAGTATGCACGCGAGCCGGACTATGCATCAAAGCACTAACGCATCGCAGTCGAGGAGCCCGACTTTGGCGCTCACACCACGGACAGCCTGCTCCAAGGCACACATATGGGGGCCCCATTATCAAGCACATGAACTGGGCCCTTACCCTCGTCAACGCCCTGCCGGAATCAATTTCCGGTCGCTGGGTACCTGGTACGTCGTTTCCTCTGCCAACACCGCGAGCATGAACTCACAGTCACAGGTTGGGACGGCTGGCTAAAGCTGAAAAACGATGTACGCCACCAAATTGACGACATCAAGGCCACCAAGGGCACCAAGCACTGGGAGCTCGACGTTAGCCACCCGACCATTTTCCACGAGCTGCTATCTTCAGATCTACTACCCGATGTCGAAAAGGAGACGGCGCGGCTCGCCCAGGACGGCCAGATCCTTGTCCAGGGCGGCACGCTGACCACCTCCTGGACGCTCTCCCTCGCCGTCTTCCACCTGTGCCACCGCCCTGAGACACTGACTCGGCTGCGCGACGAGCTCTTCGCGGCCATACCGGACCGCAACGCCGAGGTGCCCCTGGCCCAGCTAGAGAGCCTACCGTACCTGCGCGCCGTCGTCAAGGAGGCGCTGCGGCACGGCGTCGGCACCAGCAGCCGGCTCTCGCGTATCGCGCCCGACGAGTCCTTTGACGTGGCTGACCCCGCCACCGGGCACTCGCACCACATCCCCGCCGGCACTGTCATCAGCATGAGCCCGTACCGCACCATTATGAACGACGTCATCTTCCCGGACCCGCTCGGCTTCCACCCGGAGCGCTGGCTTGACGAGGACGCCCGCCTCGACGGTTACCTCATCATGTTTGGCGGCGGCACCCGCGTCTGCCTGGGCCAAGCCCTCGCCCAGGCCGAGCTGCATCTCATGCTCGCTAAGCTCTTTCGCCGCTGGGGCAGCGGAGGTGTCGTCGGCGGCGACCCGACGGGCGACCGCCGCGAAGGTGACATTGGCATGTTTCGCATCTTTGAGACGACACCGCGAGACTGCCAGATGGCGTCGGATTATTTTATCCCTATTCCTTACAAGGTACGTGGCCTGAGCGACAAAGACAATGAGGTAAAAGCTAATGATTTCGTAGGGAAGCAAGGGTCTGCGATTTCTTCTGGAGGCATGTTGATAAGCACTGCGGAGAAGTGCGGATGTACTTGCATCACACAATTTATCACGGGATGCATGTCATAAAGCCGGTATTAGCTTGAAATCATTTCGATCATATTAATGGTTCTCGTCAACTATTTAATCTTTGCACTTTTTTGTTCGTTTGCCACGCTATGCACTTGTCGTTGCGGAAGGATCTTTACTAAAACGATGCACGTTTAAAGTGCCACATGAGCTCAAGTCATATTACACCGTCGACTTTTAGTAGTCGACACGTGAACCAGCCCCTGGCTAAAAGGAACCGCGTCGATACGCATGTTGCTCGTGAGACTTGTCGCGTGATGCAACTTGGCCAGTCGCCCGCTGGATGGTCGCACGTGGGGAACATCAACGGAACACCGAGTTGTATGGCAACAACCGCATTTCGACTCAGGAATAACCCCCCAAAGGTTAAATGACTTTTGGTACCCCGGTTGTGACTCTCAGCAGGGGCTGTGTAACTGATGTATTTAACGTTACTTGGGCGCTACAGGAGGACTGAGGCTTGAACATGCAGACAGTTCTGGCAGTACTGAGTGCTCGAAGAAGACATTGGGTAACGGCAGCTGACTTCGGTTTAAGTTCAAACTAGATCAAGCATCTCGAAAGATAGTCTGCTGCCTCCCGCCAATCGCTGAGTTGGCTCCAAACTCTCTCGCAGGGGACAAGGAGCTGAAAGCCTAACATCTACAAAGGGGGAACTATCAGGCTGACCCTAAACGCCAACTTACCCAACTTATCGGAGTCTCTTTCAGGGGCGCAACTCCAAATCTCATAAGCGCCTTCGGAGAATAGTCCGTTAGTTCGCTTGACAACTCGATCCTTTGTTCATCTCGATCCTTTGTTCATCTCGATCCTTGGTTCATCTCGATCCTTTGTTCATCTCGATCCTTGGTTCATCTCGATCCTTTGTTCATTGGCCCTTTGCCCTCCAGCCACCTCCATGTGAAGCGAATAAAAGGAACCGAGGAGAATAGAGCGAGCTAGCGCAGGAACGTCGCATCTATCCGTGCGACCAATCTCTACCCTCGCCCAATGACAATCGGGCGCCACATCGCCAACACGGCTGGAGCGGCATCCCTCGTCACTTGGCAGCTGGTCCTTCCTATCTCGGCCGATGCCACCTTCTCAGCTCTATCGTTACCACACCAGGGCATGTGCATTCTCCGGCCCCGTGCCCAGAACCTGCCATGACCGGTCCGGACTTGGTCCGATTGAATGGACTCGGGGGCCGACTTGATTTTTTCTTATCCGTGGTGGCGGATGCCGTCATAGTATGTAACGTCTCCTCCTTGTTGGGTGATGGTCTACTCGGTGGCAGCCTCTCTCTGGAATACGACCTCAAGCGCTGGCGACTAGTACCCCGAAAGGCAGGTCATCATGACCAGTGTAGGATGCTCGGAGGTGTAATCGGGCCATTGCCAACATTTCTGGCAACAGTGTTCTAGAAGAATTGTTTGTGATATATATGGTGAGACCTCCCCGGTGACGATGTTCTCGCACATTCCAGGCGTTGATCACAAAGAGACCGTCCTACAATGACCTCTGACATTCCTTTTATTTTCCCTTCGTATATTCATACCATTCCTTTTATTTTCCCTTCGTATATTCATACCATAACACCTTCTACATATTCTATTTACCATAACACCTTCTACATATTCTATTTACCATAACACCTTCTACATATTCTATTCATACAATCCTTTATAGTATTTTCAACTTTCACAAAACGAGATGCGCTCCTTGTCTCTTCTCGCCCGCCTCGGGCTCACCAGCCTCGTCGCCGCTTCCACCCTGGCCGTCCACCAAGCGCCCGGCGCGCAAAACGTCGTCTACTGGGGCCAAAACGGCGGCGGAACCATTGAGAACAACGACCTCGGCGCCTACTGCCAGTCCAACTCGGGCATCGACGTGCTCGTGCTGGCCTTTCTCTACCAGTTTGGCCATGACAACACCATCCCGTCGGGCACCGTCGGCCAGTCGTGCTCCATCAGCAACGCCGGCGCGGGCCAGAACTGCGAGGCGCTGGTGGCGGCTATTGGCAAGTGCCAAGCCGCCGGCGTCAAGATTGTGCTCTCGCTCGGAGGCGCCACCAGCTCGTACTCGCTGCAGTCGCAGGCGCAGGCCGAGAAGATTGGCCAGTACCTCTGGGACTCGTACGGCAACTCGGGCAACACGAAGGTGCAGCGCCCATTTGGCAAGAATGCGGTGGACGGCTTTGACTTTGACATTGAGCTGAATGGCGGCAGCAGCCAGTACTACCAGTACATGATTGCGAAGCTCCGTCAGAACTTTGCCAAGGACTCTTCCAAGAAATATGTCATTACGGGTGCTCCCCAGTGCCCGATTCCGGAGCCTAACATGGGCGAGATTATCGCCAAAAGCCAGTTTGACTACCTCTTTGTCCAGTTTTACAACAATAACAACTACAGCGTCCCGTGCGCTCTGCCCATCAACGGCAACGCGCCGTTCAACTACAATAACTGGACCAGCTTCATCGCCTCGACGCCGTCCAAGGATGCCAAAATCTTCATCGGCGTCCCGGCCTCGACCCTGGCGGCCAACGGCAGCCCCAGCGGCGCCACCTACTACGCTACGCCCGCCCAGCTGGCGACCATTGTCAACGACTACAAGAGCGACGCGCACTTTGGCGGCATCATGATGTGGAGCGCGGGCTTCTCCGACTCCAACGTCATCAACGGCTGCACGTATGCCCAAGAGGCCAAACATATTCTCGTCAACGGCGGTCCTTGCGGCTCCGGCGGCCCGCCGCCTCCTAGCAGCACCACCAGCGCTCCGCCCGGCGGCAGCCCGG
>NW_006271970.1:5254646-5304827 GCF_000225605.1 Cordyceps militaris CM01
CCAGCTCTTCGCCGCCGGGTTCGTCCCCAACTGGCACAGTGCCTCAATGGGGTCAGGTAAGCTTTTTTTGGTCAATGAATTTATAGCGAGTTCGATGCTAACAGTGCGTAGTGCGGCGGGCAAGGATACAATGGACCGACCGGGTGCCAGGCCCCATTTACTTGCAAGAAGTCGAGTGAGTGGTGGTCTTCTTGCCAGTAGAACTCATACCATCTGACGACACGGCGGTACTTTATGTATAAAGTGGATGAGGATTGCCTGTCGTTGGGTTGACATGAAGAGCCTTCTAATACAGCGTGATATTTAGTTGGCGTGATTACATGTGAAGGGTGCAGGTTCATCCTTTGTTTTTGGTCGGTGGTCCTGGGGAATGTAGCTAGTACAACTAGTAATATTCCAACCCAATTGTTCATACGCCATCCTTTTCCTGTTTTTGAAATAAACAAGCTTTCGCACAGCTCTAGCTCTAATAATGATGGCCACGCTCGGCAAACTAGGGCAAGGTAGTGTGTCCATTGTCTTCATCGCTATCCGTTCACCTTGTTGTGCCCAGCTATAGGGTAATATGATGACGGATTTCGCTTCCCAAATGGGATTGGCTGGCTTGGAAGAGGCACCTGGGCGGTCGCAATCCAGGTAATTTAGCTCACAATCTCGCAACAACAATTCGGTAGGCACTGGTATAACTTAGTCGGCCAAAATAGACTGTATGGAAGCGATGAACTCTACCCTGTCATTCGCAATGATGGGCAAGGTTCTTTCATTCCAAATAATTAAAACGACGGTGTTATGCGCGGCGTAATTACACGCGGCAACGACCTCGCCGATTTCCTGCTATAGTTCGGAAAATAGGCAAGTACAGGACAATCATCGTTCTATCTTCGTCAATAGTCAATACGGTACAAACTCTGATATGCACTGTAGTTTTAGACTCTACATGGTGTTTGAAAGACTATGCGTCTTGTCTGTACTCTGAAATACTCACAATTGAGCAAGTCATTGGCTCGGCTGCCTGGTTCGCAAAGATCGACCTGAGGCAGGCATGGAGCCCGCTTGGCGAGGTAATGGGTATGTCTTGGAGTAGATCCGTTCGGGTGTTTACTATAATGTATTACATAGAGTGTCTAATAAGCAAAAAGAAAGCAGAATCGAGGGAGGGATTGTGATGCAGGGATGTATTAGTCTAGCTCGGCATGGTACCTAGTTATGAATCAAAATGATAGAGGTAAGAGACGGAAAAAAAAAAGTAATCATAAACAAAATGAAAAGTGAGCATAATTGTAGATAAAGAACGATAAATATCAAGGGAATGACAAGAAAAAAGAATACAATACTACCGAGGGTTCTGCGCACTGTGAAGCGTCGCCGCAAACGGCATATTTCACAGTGCGAGACAGCTACAGATGTGAGGCTATTCTTACTGTACGGACCAAGCCCGCATCCACAGAAGCAGTATCTCCAGATTTTTTTTAACCACCTTACTTATTTGCATCTCCTTGCGCCTTGTCATAGATCGGTGGGCCAGGGAACGGCGTTAATAAAAATGCACCAGCAGGCGAGAGATCTCTCCGCGGAGGATTCCCACTTCTCGCAGGGGCGACATCAGGCTGACGAGATCGGCCCGGACGCCCTTGTGGCTGCTCCCTCGGACCCTCTAGACGATGTCTTTGGCGCGGACGACGCCGGCGACGACGATGCGCCCAACGTCGTGTCGCGGGTACCCGAGTCCACACACCCGACGGACATGAGTCGTTTGCAGGCAGAGCACAGCACATCAGGCTATAGGGAGGGTGTGTCGGTGGCGAAGGAGGCCAGCATACAGCCGGGCTTTGACGAGGGCTTCAGCTTGGGTGCCACGATTGGTCAAAGGGCCGGGCATCTCATCGGCCTCGTCGAGGGCATCAGCAACGCGCTGGAGCCCCTCGGCAGCGAGGAATCGGCGGACGCGGCGCGGCTCCTCGGTCAGGCCCGCGAGGAGCTCAGCACCAGGCATATTTTTAGCGCCGACTACTGGGCACCCGACGGAAACTGGACGTATCCAGTCAACAACCCCCAAGATACGGGAGGGGAGGTGCTGTTTTCCGACGTGGCGGAGGCACATCCCTTGATCAGCAAGTGGACGGCCATCGTTGACGAGCAGGTGCAGCGGTGGCATATCCAGCTCGATATCTTGCGCGATGAGGCGGGCCCGCGAGTGGAAGTAATCTCAGATGAGCAAGCCAGATCGGGTCTCGTGCAAAAAACGAACAAGGCTTTGGACTGGTAAAAGGGTGTGGTGGCTTTTTCATATTGCCCAGCAGCTCATGAGAAGTAAAATACAGAGATGGGTAATCTCGTTCTCCTACCAGTACATCGCGGTTACAAGTCTTTGTCCATCTCGGAGATATCTGCTTGCTTTCGAGACTGTGACAGTCACGAGTCATGCCGGATCTTTTACTCGGACGGCAACAGCACAACAATGAACAGAAGAACAGACAAACAACAGGAGTTGCATTGACTGCGGTTGAGGGAGGATTCTCTCGAGTGGCGTTGAAACAACGCAGGGCAAAAGCGCAGAAGGAAGCACAGCCTCACGGCGGTCTTGACAGCTAGACGAGACATGAGCGGTCGTCTAGAAGAGAAGAAGTACAAATTAACTCGGGCACGTTTCTTTTTACATGTTTGTTGTTGCGGCGCTGCTGCCCTTGTCTTGGAGCCAGCCGCTAGTTGTGTATTGGCGTGCGGAAGCCCCTGTCGGTAGTTGCTTTTTCGACCACGATCAGGCAAGATTTTCTGGCAGTTGACCGATTTCTCGTGTTTTTCCAAAGGGGGTTCGAGACACAGTGTGGGAACAATACGGTGCGGCAACCCTGCTCACGGGTCGGAGCTTGTTCTTGTTCCGTCTCGAAGCTGGAAATTGGTGCCTGAGACATATTAACTTGCCCCCCTTCAAAGGCGGTAACGGCGTACTACGAAGTACGGGCAAGTCAAAGCTGGCATAATAATGAATAATGGTGATGTTGTTATCAAAGACGAGGGGAGCGAGAGAAGAAGCAAGCCGATTTCTTCGCCAAAGGCAAAAGAAAAGTCCTCTGAAAAATAACTACTTTGCTTTCCCACTTCACTTACACGAGTTGGGTGCGGAGATGGCATGACAGGGGACAAGTCCAGACAGGGAGGGATCGGCACTTCCCTATACGAGTATACTGTGCAACACGCAACACGCAACATGAACACGCGGTCAACGATGCTTTTTGCTCAGCGCAGGTGTGCATAATGCCGCTACTAACGCAGGTCCCAGTTGAACTTCCTGGCAGGGTGGCGCGATCCGATATGCCGGACAACGGCCCTGGCAAAACGGGCGGCATTTGCGCCGGGGCCCTCTATGTACTTCGATGGAGCCCTTGGCCGATGCCTAGGATTGGCAAGACATTGTGTAAAAAGCTGGGGCAGACTGGAGGACCTCGCCCAACCCTGAAAAGGCCGAAGCAACAATGTCAAAGGGAACCAAGTGGAGTTGGGTAATGACAAAGGGTGCCTGTTTGCATCTGCCATGTCTTGTTTCTGTTCCTCATTTCCCCATGAATCAGAGCTATACCCCGTCGAGGGGGCGAGCGGCATTGTAACTTGATATGCAGCTGCGAGGGACAGAGGGAGAGACGGACGCGGCAGGCGATAGGGGAGGTCCAAGGGATCCAGAAAGACTTTCCTAGTTTGTTTGAATCTCAGCAGATCAGTTATTTAAGCCGTCTCTCATCCCGCCATCTCCCCCGACTCACTCTCGCTCTCAACAACAACAAGGACTTTGGCTTGAATACTCAGAACTCTCACCCATACACTCTTTTCTAGTTCTACACGCTCGCTTCATACCCTTTTCTTCAAGCCCTTTCCAAACTCCTCACACCCTCCTAAATCCAATCAAGATGAAGTCCTTTGCTGTCGCCGCCGCCCTCGTCTCCGTCGTCATCGCCCACCCGGGCCTCGTCGACGGCCTCCTCGGCAACAACGCCGGCGTGCCCAACACGGACAACCTCCTCGGCGGCGCCAACGGCGCGGTGCCTAGCACCGACGGCCTCCTCGGCAACACCGGGCTCGACGCCAAGATCAAGCTGCCGGCCGGCATCGAGATTTCGGCCTCGCTCGGCCCCAAGTACCCGCCGCCCGCGGACCGCACCAACACCTGGCACCCGTCGCACCCCGACGTCGACATGGACGGCTGCGACGCCACCGACGAGGACTGGCACTACGTGCACCCGTGCGACGAGTGCCAGTTTGGCCACCACACCTGGACCACGTCGACGGCGACCAGCGTCGTCACCAAGACCGTCATTGACTGCGCGCCCACCGTCACCGACTGCCCGGCCCGCACCACGGCCATCACCACCGTCACCACCACCATCTGCCCGGCCACCAACACCGCCACTGCCACCCCGACCCCCGTCGTCCCCGTCTTCACCAGCACCGAGTCCGCCGTGACGGAGACCCCCTGCCCCGAGACCACCACTGCTGTGCCGCCCCCCCAGACCCAGGCCCCCATCTGGTCGACTGGCGTCTTGCCTCCCCAGACCACCAAGGCCCCGTCTCCCCCGGTCTCCATCGCGCCCCCGGTGCAGGGCGGCAACAACACATTCACCCAGCCCCCCGTCATCGTCAACGGCGGTGCGCAGGTTCAGATCGGCCTCTTTGCTGCGGTCGCTGCCATTGCTGCTCTTCTGTAAATCGGCTACCAAGGAATCTAAAGACAACTCGGTTTACGAGGCAACATACCTGGCAGAGCACAACCTGCAGGAAACACATTACACTGTTTCATACCTGGGAGGCACTTTTCTTTGTGGACATTCTTTTTTACTTATTTACAAACCTACGGGGCGGTCTTGCCAGTGGGAGATTTGGGGAACTGGCGTGATTGGGGCAACGATTTTGTTTTTAAAAAGGCATTTGGGGGTTGGCCTTGATTCTACTGTACTTTAAATTCTCTAATAATGAAAGTGGTTTTCACGTGTCTTCGGTTGTGACATTATATGTGCCTGTTATAGTAAGTCTTATCGTGTCATGTTGGTCACGTAGCACGCCTTGCCCATGGCTGGGCTTTGCCTAGGGACTAGAGTCATTGTACACGGGTCCATAGGGTTCAGAAGTGATTCGACGTAGCTGGGTCATAAATCGTCTATACGTTACTATTTTACATACATTTTTTATATACATTTATTTCCCTTTGGTGCATCAAGTCCCGGCATATCGCCGCAGTTTCCTCGCAATGTCATCCACGCCATCCCCCGTGTCAAAAACCAACCGCGTCATCCGCCAATCCCGTCCCTCTGGCCCAAACACGACAAACTTTTCCACCTTGCCATCCTGGTCCATCAAGATGCGTCCACTCCGCCCATCGGCCCAGGCGAGCTTGACGTGCTTGGCTTCCACATCCGCAATGCCGGCCTCGACCACGTGCCTGTCCGTCAGCGTCTCTTCCGCGCGACCCTTGCGCTGCAAGCCGAGCGTCTTTCGCAGGTCCGCCGTGAGGCCGAGGCGGTTGTGGAAGCGCATAATCTCGCGGCGCAGGGCGCGCGCGAAGCGATCGAGGTCCTGGGCCGTCTGCGCCTGCGCGGCGTCGGCGGCGCGCGGCGGGGGCAGGTAGCGGGTGGCGAGGCCGCCGACGGGGACGGCGGGCGGCACGGTGTGGCGGTGGACGCGCAGGTGCGCGGGGGACGCGGGCCAGGGCCGGTTGAGCATGACGTAGTACGGCCGCAGGAAGTGGCCCTGGGACATGACCTCGAAGCGCAGGCCGAGGACGTGGCCGGCGTCGACGGCGTGCGGATCCGGGTCGCGGATCTTGAAGGCGGTGACGGGCGTGGCGATGCGGTAGGCGCACTGCTGCATGTAGGCGGCCTGCTGGGCGGAGCGCTTCTGGAGGGAGGCGGCGGCGGCGTCGGGGGTCTGCGCCGATTTGAACAGCGACGAGGTGGTGTTGCTGGTGGTGGAGAAGGAGGTTTCTTGGATCATGTTTTGGATCGGCGTGGAGGAGAGAATGGTGCAGCATTCGATTTGGAGGCGTTTCTGCATGGCGGCGACTGGTGTGGTCAAGTGAAGCTGCGTTAGCTTGGGACGGCGACCAACGGGAGATGGGAACAGCGGAGGGTGTGCGTACCTCTCTTTTTTAATGAAGCGATTTCCTTGTCGAGGGGATCGACCTGTGGTCTGGGGTTTTCTTGCTCCTCCATGACAGCATCGGGGTTTCTGGAGGAGGCGGCTAAACTCGGATTGGAGTGGTGGATGATGTTGTCGCGATGATGAGTCGCGTGTTGTTGGCGGACGGGACGCGGGTGGCGATAAGATAAGAGTTGCAAGCTGGGGAGCGCCCCACGGCCTTGGCTGCGGTGGCGGGGGAGACAGGGCTGAGGGCTGCCTGCGATGCTGGGCAGGGGAGGAAAATGCAGCAGGTATCTATAAGTGCTTTCTAATTTAAACAGAGTTGTTTAATAATAGCCGTGACACACTTATTATAATGATGCACCTGGTGTGTTTGACAGGTACAGAGTACAAAGTGTCTGAGCTAGGCTGTCCGCCAAAGCCGAGTCGAGTGGCTGCCCAAAAAGGTACTGCTTCAGGTACACATCCAGGGGCCCTGAATGCGGGGCCCCTGGGGGAGGTCCTCTGAGGTTCTCGAAGTCCCCCTCAAAACAAGCCTCACGATTCAAAGTGCTTTGCTCCTCAGACAAGTTCCCTTGCTCTTCTCCTCTCATGGGGCGTTTTTGATTCCTCCTTGCGTCGCCTTTTCTTCTTCCATTCTATTCGATTTTTTTCCTTTGCTTCCTGCATTGCCCGTTGGTTGGGCACTCTCCGCTCGCCAACAGCTCAAGCCGACGCCACCCACGACCGAGTCACGACGGAGCTTCGTTCTCCCAAAATTTGTAAGCCCTTGAGGCCACGGTAGCGTCGCCACGCCCCGACAACCCGGAGCGCGCCAGCAAGGCAACAGCTTGCCCGCTTCGCCATCGACCGGCTTTCTCGTCGCCAGTTCGACTCTACACTCTTTTCCATCTCTTTTCTCTTGGACATTTTTTTGGCCGCTTCGACTCTTGTTCCATTGCGAGGCTGTTGCCGCTTGTCAGACGTCCAGACAGCAGCATCCACCACCCGCCTTCCATTACGGTTCCGTTAACGACAACGAGACCAACCCGCTCTACACGCCGCACAAAACTACCATTTACTATTCTTCACTCTCATTCCACGCCCGATTGAAACATATACTTGTTCCCAACAGCTCCGTTGTCGAATTTTTGATACGCGAAAAAGCAAACATACACACCACACAGGTCTGAGCCTGGGACCTGCCACCCCTGCGCCCTCTATCCGATCCGCGGCCGTTTCTTCCTATGGGGGCCAGAGCGCGACAGCGGAGGTCGCACGGGGAGAAGAGCGCCTCGCCCTTGTCCATCAACACCGGCCGCGACACCAACGGCGACACCAACGTCGACGTCAACAGCGACATCAACGGCGACATCAACGGCGACATCAACGGCAAAGTAGCCACGCCGCGCCGCAACAAGAAAAACGGCACCATGAACGCCGGCGTCGAGATGCGCCGCAAGGCCGCCGCCAACGATGCCGCCTCCCTCACCTCCAACTACATGGCCCGCGAGTCCTTCTCCCTCGACGACCCCGTACCCAAGTCGCCGGCGGCCAACGATGCCGGCTTCTTCCAGCTGCCGCTGCAGGACCAGCGCAACTTTATGCTCCTCGTCCTACTCTACTTTCTCCAGGGCATCCCCATGGGCCTCGCCATGGGCTCCGTCCCCTTTCTACTCAAGAACCACATGTCGTACACCGAGATTGGCGTCTTCACGCTGGCGTCCTACCCCTACTCGCTCAAGCTTCTCTGGAGCCCGTTTGTCGACGCCGTATGGAGCCCCCGGTTTGGCCGCCGCAAGACGTGGATCGTCCCCATCCAGTTCCTCTCCGGCTTTGGCATGCTCTGGCTCGGTGGCCACGTCGAGGGCATGTTGGCGACTACTGGTAAGCCCGGCGGCCCCACCGTCTGGTCCTTTATGCTCTGGTGGTTCTTCCTGGTCCTCATGTGCGCCACCCAGGACATCGCTGTTGACGGCTGGGCTCTGACTCTGCTGAGCCCTGGCAACGTTTCGTACGCGTCGACTGCGCAGACCGTCGGCCTGACTGCCGGCCATTTCATGTCTTACACTGTCTTCCTCGCCCTCAACGCCTCTGACTTTGCCAACAAGTGGTTCCGAGCCGTCCCCTCGGACGACGGTCTCGTCTCGCTCGGTGGCTACCTGACGTTTTGGGGCTGGATGTATATTCTTGTCACCATCGGTCTCGGCTTTATCAAGCGCGAGGAAAAGTCGCAAAACGAGGAGGGTGTCTGGGAGGTCTACAAGATCATGTGGGGCATCCTCAAGCTCAAGAACGTGCAGACCATCATCATTGTCCATCTCATTGCCAAGATTGGCTTCCAGGCCAATGACGGCGTCACCAACCTCAAGCTTCTCGACAAGGGCTTTGGCAAGGACAACATGGCCCTGACGGTTCTGATTGATTTCCCCTTTGAGATTGGCCTGGGCTACTATGCAGGCATGTGGTCGCAAAAATACGGTGCCATGAGACTCTGGGGCTGGGGCTTTGTCGGCCGTCTCGGTGCTGCCCTTTTGGCGCAGCTCACCGTGGCTATCTTCCCCGCCGAGGGCGTCACGACCTGGTACCTTGTCACTGTCATCCTCTCGCACATCATCTCGACCTTTACCAACACCATCATGTTTGTCGCCGTCTCAGCCTTCCACGCCAAGGTCTCGGACCCCGTCATCGGCGGCACCTACATGACGCTGCTCGCCACCGTCTCCAACCTGGGAGGCACATTCCCTCGCTACTTTGTGCTGCGCCTCGTCGACGTCTTTACGGTAGCCACCTGCCACCCCGGCAAGCACACCAGCAGCGCCAAGCTCAAGGGCACGCTGGTGACGGAGGCGTTTTCCTGCGCCGTCCAGGCTGAAAAGGAGCGATGCCAAGACGGCGGCGGCGTGTGCCAGATGACGCGCGACGGCTACTACTGGGTCAATGTCCTGTGCGTGATCTTTGGCGCCGTCACCTTTTTCTGGTACATTAAGCCCAAGGTGCGACAGCTCCAAGCCCTGCCGCTGCGGGCGTGGAGGCTGGCCCCAGGCAGGCAATAGCACGAGGCAAAAGGGCGTATTGATACGGGCAGAAGAAAGAAATTGTAAGCATAGAACAGAGTAATGTTAGTTATTTAGAAAAGAGAATAATTAATCATGTTCAAATTGTTACATGCGTCGTGGAACCAACGACTGCTGCCTGAAGTGTTTGCTCAGATGTGCCTGATGGTACAACCCCGCAATCCCTCGCCCAGCTTTAAAGCAACTTCCTTCATTCACCAACTACAAACGCGCGGGCCAAGAGCAACCCCAGCCGTGGCTTTGCTGCCTAGCAAAAAGGACTTTTTGCTTTGAAAACAACGTCGAGTCACCAGTCCATATTCGGCGTGTTATGTTTTGTTAAAAATAAGCTTTGGTACGTGTTTGCTTCTCCCTCTATTCACGGTGCACGCTGGTTGTGCGGGCAGCGGGCTAACAGCATGCATTCATCGAGGTACAGACTCGGCAACAGATTATCATATCTCTACAAGAAATTTTTCCAGCATCTGGTACATTTCGATAGCATATTTCGATAGCAAGTCGTCGTCATTTAAACGCGCAAGAGTGCTTGCTCGATAGCAAGTCGTCTACAACACCAAGGTCTTCAGCATCGAGCAAGCTCGTCCCATACAAGCTCCCCTGATTCTCAGTCTCTTTTACGCAACACACCATGGCGTCCGACCCGGAAGCCACTACAGGCAAACGTCTGCTGCTCCTCGACTTTCCCTCGGAGATTCTTGCCGGCATCTGCCAGCACCTGCCCAACTCGGACATCAAGTCCCTGCGCCTCGCTGCGCCGTCCCTCTGCCACGCCGTGCCGCCGCGCTTCACCCGTGTCTTTCTCTCGCCGGATCCGAGCAATCTCGCCGTGTTCCGTGCCGTCGCCGCGCACCCGACTTTCCGCCTCGGCGTTCGCGAGATTGTCGTCGACGACGCGCGCCTCCCAGATATAACCCGGCGCCGGGACTGCTTCAACGACACCACCAACCAGGAGGAGAGAGACATAAGCGCCTCGGATAATGCGATCCAGCGAGGCCTCGAGGCGTCGGACAACCAGCAGGTTTCGCCGGGCAGCCACGGCGTGTACTCTTCGGATCCAGAGCCCATGATGATGTGGTTTAGCCTTCGCCGCCAGAGGAACCGGCTGGAGCTGCGCGGCCGCCACGCCAACGATTCAGGCAACGTGGCGGGGCGCGCGGCACGGGATGCGCAGCGGGCCGCAGAGCCCCCGGTGGAACAGACCTACCAGCATTACCGGGACCTGCTGCGGGCGCAGGAGGCGTCGATGGAGACTGGGGAGGATATGCAGGCTCTGGTGGACGGCCTCGCAGCGTTTCCGGCGCTGGAGCGCATCACTATTACCCCCGCGACGCACGGGTTCCTGTACACGCCGCTGTACTACACACCCATGATCCGCAATCTGCCGTACGGCTTCAACTACCCGCTGCCGCGCGGCTGGCCGACATCCAAGGAGAGGCCGCTGCAGGAGACGCTGCTGCAGGAGCTGTTCCCGTGGGTGCCCAGCCCGGGTTGGACGGCAGACTCTGTCGAGCGCGAAAAGGCACGCTGGAGGGGTCTGGTACTGGTGCTGCGGGCGCTCGCGACGCGCGTCCAAGACGGCGGCAGCGCGGTGCCGGAGCTGGTCATGGACGTGCACTCGCTCAATACAGGCGTCAGCCCGTACATGCTGGCGCAGGAGTGCGAAGAGCGCGACTACCTGGCTTTGATCCTGCGCCAGCCGGGTTTCCGGCGCCTCGATCTGCCGATCCTCCTCGCCGGCGTGCAGCCCAACGACGTTGCTCTTTTAGGAAACGGCCTCCTCAAGAGCCTGCTTGCCGAGGCACGCGATCTGAAGCACTTTCGCCTGCGCGGCGACGGGCAGTTGGACCCGGCGTCTCCTTCCCCGCAGCGCTTTTTCCCTCTGAAGTCGTTGCTCCCGCTGGACACGTGGTCGTCGCTGCGGCACTTTGGGCTGTCCAAGTTTGTGGTGCGCGTACCGGACCTGGTGGACGCGCTAGGCGCGCTCCCCGCGACGCTGCGCACCGTGGAGCTGAGCTTTTTGATCTTTAGCCCGCTGGATATGGGACGGCGCGAGAACCACGGGATGCTGCTGAAAACGATGCGGGAGAAGCTGAAGTGGGCGGATAGACTGCCGGAGGCGCGGCCGCGGGTGACGATGGGGCTGGCAAAAGCCAAGAACAACGTCGAGGGACGTGGATTGTGGTTTAGCGATGAGATTGGGACGTTTTTGTATGAGAGTGGCCAGAATCCGTTTGGTTGGCAGAGGGATGTGTTGTTGCCGGGCGCGGGGTGGGTGGCGGACGAGTATGACGCGGATTTTGCGAGGCCGTATGTTGAGTACAAGGACTACCGCGCGTTGTGGTATAATGAGTAGGGCTATGGCTCTGGGGTTGAGTTGTGAGAGAATCAGAAAGATGTGCGTTGCTCAGTTTGTGTGATGGTTGTGGATGGGTGGGAACGGAAACGGAAGCGGCAATGAAGCTGTCTCAATTTCTAGATTGAATACTTGCTACAAGTACGCATATTGAGTTGAGAGAATGAAGTAAGAATGAAGTAATGATTCAATGGAATAGCGAATACCGACGATGCGTTGCAACCCGTGATGGATGTGTCGAGCGAGGCGACGACATGGATCCCTCCCTGTGTTGGCTCCCGGCGCAGCAGGTCGACAAAGTATGTGCGGTGTACCGAACTCGGATAGATAGGGGATGTGTGGAGAATCAAGAAGATTCTGGATTTGGAATTGAATATCCAGGCTTGGCAGGGGGGAGAGAAGAGGCGGCTTGACCGCTGGTTGGTGTCGTTGATGCTGATGGCATCGTGATGGATGCGATGCGCTAGATGGCTTGCAGTTCCGACTGCGAGTGCGGCCAAAGTTAATTTCGCTAGCGGCAGAAGAAGCAACTGCCGCCTTTTTACCTTGTTCTCCTCTTTTTCTTGTATTACAACGCACAGCATACCCGTGGTGACACGAGTGCGTTCTGCCCACCCCTCCACAGGTACATGATGCTTGGCGGAAAAACCAAGGCTGATGGCTCCTCGCAGCAGAATCATCAGATAAGCCCCGAGGTCCATATGAAAAAAATAAGCTTCCGAGTCGTCTCTGGCGAATGCAACACATTGGGGGTGGCGGTGGAGAAAGAACATGATGTGCGCGCCCTACCGAGTCCCAGGTGGTCCAGGGGAGATGCCTTGGGTTGCCATATTGGCCACCTTTATTTATTCCCGAACCTGGGTTTAAAGTTGAACCAATTGGCTCGTCTAGCCCAAGCCACAGAAGCGGAAAACAACAGGGTAAAAAAAGGAAAGAAAAAAAAAAAGTTCCTCGATCCATGCTGTTTGCTCCACCCCGACAACGGCTTTCCTCGTCCGGCGGCGTCCGGCGAGCAGCGGCAAACAATGGGCATAAAAAGGCTGGACCCCACGAACATGTATGGGCCACTCAGACCGATTACTGACCTATCGACTTTTTTTTACTTGGGCGTGGGGTCTATAATTACTTGTTCCCTTCCTTGTTGCTACTTGCTACCTACCATACAGGAAGAGAACCCAGCTCCGACTTGACCCCAGGCTGCTGCTGCTGCTGCCCGTCCTTGTTGTTCATGCTGTTGAAAGCAGCCCATCTACACACACCACCATGGACGTTCAGCAGGTCAACTCGCGCGTCATCCACGAGCAGCCCGACACCGTCTACCGCGTCGTCGAGCCCCCCATCAGCGCCTCGCACAGCAACCTCGCCGCCGACGCTGCCCAACCAGCCAGCGGCGGCGGCAACAGCAGCGGCAGCGACGACGTCGAGCGGCAGACCACCTCGTCGGCCTCGTTTGAGGAACCCTACCCCGAAGGCGGATGGGCTGCCTGGTCCGTCGTCCTCGGCGCCTTCTTCGCCCTCTTCTCCGCCATGGGCCTCATGAACAGCATCGCCGTCTTCCAGGCCTACACCCTCGACCACCAGCTCCGCGGCTACAGCGAGGGCACCGTCGGCTGGATCTTTTCCATCTACACCTTTCTCGCCTTTTTCGGCGGTGTCTACTTTGGTCCTATTTTTGACAAGTATGGGCCGCGATGGCTGACTATTTGCGGCGCCGTTTGCGTGACGTGCTCGATGCTGGCGATGAGTTTCTGCACGGGTATGTTGTGTTTCCTTTTTTTTTTTTTTTTTGCTCGCTTCGCTCGACGTCGGGCTGTGGGGAATTGACTCGACTTGCTGATTGGGACACACAGAGCTCTGGCACTTCATCCTCGCCTTTGGCGTCCTCGGCGGCCTCGGCACCTCCCTCGTCTTCACGCCGTGCATCGCCGCCGTCGGGCACTGGTTCAAGGCGCGCCGCGGGTTCGCCACAGGCCTCGCGACATGCGCCGGCGGCCTCGGCGGCATCATCTTCCCGCTCATGCTCACGGACCTGTTTACGCGCGTCGGGTACGGGTGGGCGACGCGCGCGCTCGCGCTCGTGTGTCTGGTGTGCGGCGCCGTCGGCGTGCTGCTCGTGCGCGCGCGGCTGCCGCCCGCGCAGAACGCGACCGCGCACCCGGACCCGCGCATCTTCCGGCAGCGGCCGTTTGCGCTCGCCACCGTGGCCATCTTCCTGCTCGAGTTTGCGCTCTTCATCCCGCTCGCGTACCTGTCCACGTACGCGCTGCACCACGGCTTCGGCGCCGCGTACGCGTACCACCTCGTGCCCATCATGAACGCCGGCTCCGTCGTCGGCCGCAGCCTGCCCGGGTACTACGCCGACGCCATCGGCGCCTTCAACACCTGTCTGCTGAGCGTCGTGCTCTCCGTCGTCGCGTGTCTCTGCGTGTGGCTGCCGCTCGGCCACACGAGCGCCGGGCTCATCGTCTTTGCCGTGCTGTTTGGCTTCGCGAGCGGCACCGGCATCGCCATCTCGCCCGTGTGCATCGGCCGCATGTGCAAGACGCAGGAGTACGGCCGCTACTACGCCACCACGTACACCGTCGTCTCCTTTGCCTGCCTCATCGGCATCCCCATTGCCGGCAGCATCGTTCAGGCCAACCACGGCGACTACCAGCAGCTCATCGTCTTCACCGGCTGCGTCTACGTCGCCTCTGCCGTGTTCCTCGTCTGGGCAAAGGCCGCCCAGCTCGGCTGGGGCAACTGGCTCGCCGCGTACTGAATAGCTAGTGCCCTTTGGCTCCTTGCGTAATCCCATCGTGCCTTGACCTCCCAGAATACCTACCCCCAGCCCATTTCATGACATCTAACGACATATATACCACACAGGCGTGACTCGTGCGTACTTGGCTAAAAGCAGTTTATTTATCTTCTTTCCGGAGTTTCTTTCTTTGTTATTGTTGTTTAATTTTGCTTGGTTTTTGTGAGTCTTGCTGTTTTTTGTTCAGTCTTTGGAAACAGTACTGACACGCTTCTGGCTGATGCAGCATAGACCCAGCCCAGCCTTCATCTCGGACTGTTTAGATATACGGATACATTTTATATTTAAAAATAATTAAAAGTTACATGTTTTGATGACAATATGAACCAGTCCATCGTCTGTTCCTGTTCACCGTTATCGTCTGTTCTGTCCACCGTTATCGTCCATCGGTGATCTGGCATCCAACGTCGTAGTCTGTTAGTTGATGCGACTCTCTTCTGACGGCCCTTTAAAGTCTGCCCATACCACGTAGTTAGCCATGATATCATACAACTCCCATCGCCTCAAGTCCAGCAACTTACCGCGTCTGGCAGCCATGCAATACCACCCCGCGCTCAGAACAGCAAACCCAACAAACACCACCGACGCATAATTCATCGACGACGGCGTCACCGGCAGCGTCTGCGGCATGCTAAACAAGACCAGCTCAAACAGGATCCAAACCACCGCGACCACATTGGCCACGCCGCCGACGACCGGGTGCAGGCGCCATCTTGCCGTCGCCACCTCGCGCCGGCCCATCACCAAGCTCGTCGCAATCGGCACCAGGTACCCGACAGCGAGCCCCATGACGCCCACCGACACAAACGCCGTAAACGCGCTCGTGCTCCCGAGATACACGAGCCCCAGCAGCATCTCCACCGCGGTGACCAGCCCCAGCGCCGCCAGCGGCCGGCCTGCCGTCGTGCTCGCCCACACCCCCCGCAGCGGAATCCCCGCGTCGCGCGCAAACGCCCACGTGCAGCGCGACGCCGCCGTCGTGATACTCACCGAGCAAAAGAGCGCGACGCCCAGCACGAGCGCCATGACGGCCGTCGCGGCCCCCGCGCTGCCCAGCACCCGCGCCAGCACGGCCGGCAGCGCCTGCCCGTACGGCGTCGCCGCGAGCAGCTCCGCCGCCGGCGGCAGCGTGAAGCACAGCGGCAGCACGAACAGCAGCGCCGCGGCGCCGCCGAGCGGCACGCACAGCGCCATCGCCCGCGGCACCTGCACCGCCGGCTCGGCGCACTCCTCCGCCATCGACGCCACCATGCCCACCGCGCAGAACGTGTACGCCGGCGGCAGCAGCCCGACAAAGAAGGAGAACCCCCGCGCCCCACCCGGACACGGAGCCGTCGTAGTGGCCGAGCGCCACGGCGGCCGGGTGGCGCCCGCTGTGCGCCGTGGCGGCGACGGCGGCCGCGAGCGCGACGAGCGTGAACAGGTTCCAGGCTGCGGCCACGCCGTCCACGTACGGCAGCAGCGGGTCGCCCACGGCGCACAGGACTAGCGTCGCGAGACACGCGGCGTAGAAGACGAGCAGCAGCTGCCAGGCGGGCGCGGCGGCCCACGACGCGTCGTACAGGCACACGGTCGCCGCGAGCAGCGAGGCGAGCCCAAAGTTGACCGACAGCGTGACGGTCCAGTGGCCGACGAGCCAGCACCAGCCGGTGATGTAGGCGAGCGGTGCGGCGGCGGCGGCGGGGCGGCCGGGCTTGGGGGAGGCGAGAAGTCGGTAGGACCAGTCGTAGACGCCCGACGAGCTTGGGAAGCGCGAGGCGAGCTCGGCGAGCGACGCGGCGACGCACCCGTCGAGCACGACGACGACGAGAAGACCTGCCAGCATGGACAGCTGGCCGCCGCCGTAGAGCGCCGCGCTTGAGAGCGCGCTGCCCATGCCGTACGGCACAGCGGCGATGGCGAGCGCCATCGACACCATGGTGAGCAGGGCGCGGTTGCGGCGCAGCTGCGGCGGGCGGGCGGCTCCGGCAGCGGGCGCTGCGTGGGAGACGGGCATGTTGTTGGAGGATGCTGTGCGTGAGGCTAGACGGTTTAATGAATGAGGAAGCAATATGCGGCGCCAATATGTACTGGAAACCGGCAGGAGTATAGCTCGCAGATGGATCTGGCTGATATAGTTGAGGAGCTGGTAGAGTGATTGCAGAACGGGGCCAATGTTCGTCGTGCATAATGTACGTGTATTGTGCGTCATGTATCTCAGCTGGTGGGCCAAGATGCATGTCTCTCCTCGTCTTGCGATGTGCATCTGGATGCACGACGGCTGCCATCACGGCGTATCAGTGGCTGGCTGCGGGACAATGTCTCTGCTGGCGACCGCGAGTCTCGGCTCCATGTGAGACTTGTGGCGGCGCTGAATCTGTTTATAGAAACGCGGTACGGGAACCGGATCAAGTGAAAAATGATGTATTGACTGCCAATATGCTTCCCGTCTCGCGCCATTGTAAATGCAGCCACTCGCTCTATTGCTTCTATTGCCTCCTCGCTCGCTCAACATGCCACATCCGATCAATATGCTCTCCTTCTCACACTGTGAAATGCAACCACGCTCTAATGCTTCCTCGCTCGCCCACCATGCAGCATCCTATTCATATGTACAAGACCGCAGCCACCATCTCTCGACCTTAAGAAAGAGGCCCGAGACGAACCAGCGCCAGCAGCGAGCGCATGCGGCTGGTCTGGCCGGGGGTAAATGTGTTGTAGCAAGCACTATCATGCAGGTCAGTATATGCGCTGCGGCCCGCGATGCGCCAGGCTCACTTACTCGTTGGAGTAGTCCATGTAGTTCTCAATCGGGTCCAGGCCGGGCAGCTCCGGGCAGGTGTCGCGGCCGGCGGGGCAGACGGCGACATTAGCGGTCCTCTCGGCGGGGGTGTCGGCGATGAAGTCGCCGCGGACGGCGTCGCAGCCGCCCTGGAAGGTGTGCAGCAGGCCGAACCAGTGGCCGACCTCGTGGACGGCGGTGAGCCCCATGTTGAAGGGCCCCTTGTTGCCGGGCAGGGAAAAGGTGCCGACCATGCAGCCGTCGAGCGCGAGCGCCTCGTTGCCGTACGCGTTCATGTTGGGGAAGACGCAGACGCCGCCGTTGCCGAGGCCCGGCACAAAGTACAGGTTGAGCGTGCGCGAGTCGCCCCGGTGCAGCGCCGTCTTCATCGGCGTCTCGTTGCCGTCCGGGTCGTTGGCCCACGCCGCGTTCTCCGTGTACGTGCTGCCCACGAGCCGGAAGCCGAGGTTGCTCGGGTCGTACGCCTTGTTGAGCACCTGGAGCTGCTCCTGGAGCTTGGCCGGCTGCCGGGGAGGGGGGTGTGTTAGCTGTCTTCCTAGAGCTATCATTGGGAGCGGGGGCAACGTACCGGGATGTAGCCGCCGGCGGTCGAGTTGGAGTTGTAGACGACGTGGAACCACGCGTCGAGGGTTATCAGCTCGCCCGTCTCCCGCTTGGTGACGGTCATGCCGGTGGTGCGCCCGTGCAGGCCGGCGTCGCCCTTGGCGAGCGCGTCGGCAATAATCTCCTCGCCCTGCGCAATCTTGTCCAGCGTCGGCTGGTCGCCCGTGACAATCTTCTCGTGCAGCGCGAGCAGCGCCGGGCTGGGCTCGCTCTGGCAGAACTCGCGCGTGCTGCGGGCGAGCTCCGGAGGGTAGGCCGCGGCCAGGGGTAGGGCGGCCAGAACGGCGGCAACGAGGCGGGTAGAAAGAAGCATTGCTCTTGTTGGGTATGAGGGAGCTGGTGGTGTAGTGAGAGCCTTGTTTGGTATAAGACGGTAGGTAGAGAGATGGATAAGAGCAACCAAGACAGGCTGTGAGGAAGATGCAATGATGAACGGGAATCTACATGCAAATGTGCGGTTGGCGAGGACTATATATACATGCACGAGGACCAAGTCATCCGGACAACGAATGAGCCTGTGCCCGCGCCGGTTGCGCGATGTAACAACATCGAGGTCCCTTTGGCAGTCGTTGGTATCGTTCCCCCATGACCTCTCCCCGGCTCTGTATCTGATTGGCCTTGCGTCTTCCCCCCCGGTCCAAGACTAAATGAGGAGGCGCGCCACGCAGCAGCGAACAGCGAGAAACGTCCGTCGCTGGTTGGTGGCCTGGTTCTTGGCCAAGGGGGATTGATGGCAGACTGCACACCGTAGCCGACCCCTTTCACCTGGGGGGTAATAAAGTCTATGGGCTGACCTGCCCTATCGAGCATGGGCACGCTGCATATTCGGCCTGTGGGAACACGACGGATGGATAATAAACTTTTTAGCGTTGCGCCGCCGCCGCCGGGTCCTGCGTCCGACCGAGATTCTGCGCCGCCCCTCACCTCGGCCGGGGGTTTGGGCTGGTGGGACCAGGCTGAGAGTTTTTTACAGAGGAACGGAGCCGCCGAGCCTTTTAGCCTGCAAGGACCGGGCGAGTGAGCTTCCTAGAACGGGCAATCGGAATTAGCTGGTAGGACTCTGGCGTCAGCGCTGCTGGGGAACGCGCGCAACTCGCCCCCCCCCTATAGCGGAAGGCGATGTGAATGGGCGGAGTGCGATGAGAGACAGAACCTTCTTCATCGGGCCGTGTGCCGATGGAGTGGGCGAAATGAGACATTGGCGGACAAGCAACCGCCACTACATGCAGAGCGTCGGACGGGGGGAGAGAATAGGCATTTGTGTTACCTAATGAGGAGGAGGGACAGCTGGAAAGAGCAGGAGAATCTATCTAATGCCCAGGTGATGCCATTCTAGAAAGAATTTGCTATAACCTGGACTTTAAGAGTACGGTGATGAGTTTGTTGCTGTACCAGTTGATGCGAGTTTTGTTGCTAGTGGTAGGTGCTACCCCGGAGTGAATAGTGCCGCTGCCTTTAAACTATCATGTCGGATAAGTCACCGATGCACTACATTTACAATGTCGACTCAATGTTTCCGCCGTCATCTCTCCTAAGCTCAGCACAAAAGGTCGTTGTAACATCAGGATTCTACCCGAACTCGCAGCCAAGACCTCGTATAGGCCGAATCCTTCCGTCAGCCATTGGGACTAAATTAAGGTTAAAATCTTGCTCCAAGCGCCCATCTGACTTGACTAGTTCTCTTGGACTCCTTATCGGAGCCAGCTTGTGCGGAGGCGGCGCACCAATCTATTGCAAGCGCCCGCCCAAAAGTCCCCCGACGCAAGCCATGATCTGCAGCCCGAACCGGGCAGGCGAGAGAAAAGCCACCAGCGCGTAGAAGGCGGCCGTTTTTTTTTTTCTTATTATTTTCTTCTTGTTTTTTCCTTCCCACAGTCTCTTCACTTTCGTCGAGCCAAGCAAATAGACCTGAAAGAGGGGCTGGCGAAAATGGAGCTTGCTGCCTTGACCTCCCCAGAAGCCGTCATTAATAATACAAAGAACCTGTTTGCCGGCCGGCATGGAGATGGAACAGGGAACAGGGAAATAAGAAATATGGCCATAGGCGAAGAGACCCCGGACAAGGAAAGGTAGGCCGACGAAGTGTCAGTGTACAAAGTACACAACTGTCCAGGGGGCACAGAAGAGATTTGTTGAATTTGATAGCGAAACATCATGAGTAGATTTGCCTCGCAAGCCCCGATCCCGCGTGGCGTCGGATCGGCCGCCTCGACTAGCTTGGCAACCTGCTTCACCACAACATTCTGCACCAGACGGCCTTGTACAAATTGCAGGGCCATGCAAAAGAAGCAGCGTCACCGCTGTACGCCCTGGTAAGAAGAGCAATCCGCGTCCATGTCATCGTGGCCATCCTGAATGTGAAACGGAAAAAAATTTGCTGCTTCTTCGACGGCCCCGTTTCCCGCTCCCAAATGCCCGGCCGACCTCGTGGGCGCAGACGGCAGGGCCGCGATACTGCAGGTCATAAGGGGGGGACAAGGCTCAAGCTGGGAATAATGATGTCTCCTCGGCAGCTTCCGGGTTTTTCGTTGGCCGATGACCCTTTATTTCTGAAATTTCCCTTCTAGAATTCCTTCTTGATTGTAGCCCTGGACAGAGATCCTTGCACTGGACCCTGGCACGGATAGCGTTCCGGGACAGGGCTGAGAAATTGTTGGTGCTCCTGGGTCGATGGGGTATGTTTATGGAGTCATTCGATTTTTTTTTTCTGGTTTTTTTTGGGGGTTCACTGTCACTCGACAAGCTGGGATACACCTTGGTAGAGCTGTGGAGGAAGCTGTCCAACCAAGTTGGCCGATGAAGGAAGCCGACTGCGAACATTGCACCAAACGACGGCTAGACTGCGGCCAACTTCAGCACGGAGACGAGAGGGTCTTTTCTGATATGAATTCCTACGAATATCTTACTGGGTTGAGCTCACCTGAGCGTCGACGGCGGGCTGGCAATCACACGCAGGCAATACCGGCGTGCTTCTTGTCACGTTTTCTGGACTGGCATGAGATCCCAACTTGGTAAAGGCTTCAGAATAGTATTCAGGGGATATGCTATGCGACTGACATGACATGTGCAATGCGGCGTCAACGAGGCAAACGCATCTTGTAGCCGTCGTGCACACTGAACAGTTATTTAGACTTTTTATTTCTCATTTATATTGTACTATATCCAGTGATTCTGCCCTTCTGCCGTGCCAGTCCCCATCAGCCCTGCGCTGCCCCCTTCTTGGCCGCGATATGCGCGTCGTGCAGCTCCGCGACCGCCGGTATAATCAGCGCCTCAATCTCCTCGTCGGGCTCGTCGGCAGGTACCTCGTCGGCGCGGAGCGGGCGGCCCTCGGCGTCGCCCCAGCCGCCCTTTCTCGCGACGCGCAGCCAGCGGTCGGCGCGGCGGGGGCTCACAAAGACCACTTCCCACTTGCGCGTCGTCAGCAGGTTGCCAATGACGAGGTGGTGCTGGTAGCGGTCGAGGCTGGTGCGCGCCTTGTGCACCAGCAGCGCCGGGTCCGTCTCGAGCTTGTAGCTGGCAATCATGCCCTCGGGCGCCCACCCGTCGACGAGGTTCTCGAGAAACTTGGGCACGGGGTCGAGGTCCACGACGAGCCGCTTGGAGCGCGGCACGCGCGGCGCGTCAAAGTTGTCAAACGCCTCCTCCTCCTCGTCGGCCCCCGCCAGCGTGCACGCCGCGTCCGTGGACTGGATCTTGTGCTCGGCCATGCGCTCCGGCGGCACGAAGAAGTCGGACACGGCGGCCGCCAGGTACAGCAGGCCGGCGGGGCCGAGCGGCCGCATGAGGCGCGCCAGCCCGCGCAGCTCGTGCAGGTAGTCGCCAATGGTGACAAACGGGAGCAGGAGCAGCATGTCGTGCTGGCGGGCCTTTTTGTACTCGCGCAGCACGGCGCGGAGGCGCGTCTGGTCGCGGGGGCGGACCACGACGCGCGCGTCGTCGGCGTCCTCCTCGAGGAAGTCCAGGAAGCAGTCCTTGGCGTGCGTGTAGTGCCGCGAGTACGGCTGCAGGCTGAACTCGCGGTGCAGGAAGATGACGGCGTACCCGGCGCCGAGAAAGTACTCGGCCGACGTGGCGCCGCGCGTGCCCGCGCTGAAGTTGTCGATGAACCGCACCGTCTGCTTCTCCAGCGGCACCGTCGTCCCGCCCGACGTGATGAGCACGACCCGGCGCTGCGCCGCCGCGTGGGACTGAATAAAGGTCCGCGCAGAGGCGAGGTGCGCCTCGAGGTGCCGCGGCGGCGGGTTCGACGAGAAGTAGGCGTCCTCGGCCTGGACTGACTGCGCCGACGACATGCTTTTGGTGGCGGCTGTTTTGTATAGAGTCTGGTTTGTTTTTTTTGACGAAATGTTTTATTGGACCATGGGCTTGGCCAATTGATCCCCGTTGTGGTTGATGCTGATGGTGACGATGACCCTGGTTGAGGGGTCAAGTCGGCGTCTAGTGAGGGGTTCAAGTAGAGGCAGAGATGGGACCGGCTTCAACGCAACACTTGGTGTAGGACCTGGGTGTCGCTGAAAAGCCCAGGTGGTGATGGAAATGAGAGAAGATGAGTAGAATAAATATTTCCTGTCGGATTGCGCCGTCGTTGGAGCTCTTATATAAATTTATAAAACCCTCCCCCCGGCTGTGCTGATATTTACGAAGCAGCTCCCATCCCGCTTCAACTCCGTGGAATGAGACAAGGGCCGCGGGCGCACAACGACGGCATGGGCAACAGCCCCAGCATTGAAATGAAACGAAGTGTAGTTGTGGCTCAATTGGGAGCAGTATGTAAATATGCAATCTTGTTCTCCTTGTGTAGCTATTCTTCCAGCTACTGGTGGCTTGATGGTGAGCTTGACTTTACAGACAATGAGCTTCGAAAACGACTTTGCGACCCCTTGACCTTGAAACAGTTCCATTCTAAAGGCCCGAACACCCGTGGTATCGTGAAATCATCAATAGTATACATGCGTAAAACACCCTCTCCATCTCCATGACCTTGCCGCCCACCAACGTCAATCCTCTTCATCTTCTGCATCTTCTACCGTGGCATTCCGCAATGCCGTTTCCCCTCCCGGTTGCTTCGACGCCGCCAGGTACCCCTGTCTCTCCAGAGCATCCGCCTCCTCGGGCTCCATCAGCCCGCCCTGGCCCGCGCCCTTGGCCAGCTTGGAGCGCACCGCTGCCGGCACAAACGCCGCCACCGCCTCCTTGTGCAGGTCGCGCGTGATGGGTGCCGCCTCGTACACTGTACGGGCCTCTACTACCGGCTTCTTCTCCTTGTCCGCGTCGCCGCCGCCGCCGCCTTGTCGTCCGTCTGCCCGATCCCGCGCCGCCTGCTCTGCATTCCGCTGCGCGCGGCGCTTGCTGTACCACACGTCCAAGACCGCTTTCGGTATCGGCGGCGGCGTGTCGCGCGGCATGGGTATGCTCTTGACGTCGTCTGCCACGTCCTCGTCGCTGCTCGACGCGCCGTGGGAGCCGCGACGTCGCTTGCCCAACACCCCGCCGCGTCGAGAGTCGTCGTCTCGGGTCCATCCCCTCCCAAACGTGGGCGCCTTGTCGCCCAGCGCCTCCCTGGCCTTTTTCACGGCCTTGCTCTCCTTCTCCAGCCCCTCCAGCACCTGCTCCTCGTGTCGGCTGAGCTTGCCGCCGCCATCTGTAATCTTCTTCAAGTCATCGATTTGTCTCTGGAGCTGGTCCGGGTTCTTGCGCGCCAGTCGCTCGTTTCGTCGCTCTTGGGCTTCGGATTTTCCTGCGGGGACAAAAGGTTAGCTGGCAAGGTTCATCACAGTTTGGCACGCGTCGTCTGCCAACCTTTTTTGATGGCCTTGGCCTTGTCAGCTTTGCGTTGGGCGGCCACGGGGTTGTAGCTCTTCTCTTTGGGCATGTTGACTTATATAGGCATACCCCAATTCGCGTTGCAGAAAAAGTATAGCCTTAGGAAAAAATCAGGGCGTAGGTGTAGCTGCGAATATGATGCTCGCTCATCGAGCTCTTGCGTATGGGTCAGGTTACTAAGCAATTCTGGCTACCCTGTATGACTCTTCAGAAATCGTCGCAATTGTCGCACACCCATTTCGTCTGACCAAGGTTTCTAGTTACGTGTGGAATGGTCCTTTAGGCATCAAGTCTTTTCTTGCCTCATTTTTCTCTTTTATTTAAACCCAGCGAGTAGTTGTGTGCGTGTGTGCGGGCAGCTGTGAGATGAATGCTGCCAGAAAGTTGGGCAGTCGGCAACAACGAGGCAGCATAAATCGTGCTCTAGAAACGATTCCTCCACCTCGAGGGAACAAGGACCATCAAAGTCATCTCATACCTAGAGCGTACCGATTTAACACCATATATAGTCGGTCGGAGGCATCGCTGGGCAATTGTGAAAGGGCGCACAACTTCAACAGTCGCGCTGGATGCGGTTTTCCTATTTATTGCGCTTGAGCTTGAGAAAAGTAGAAGTGAACATCTGGGGGTAGCGGAATTACAGAATAGCAGCCGTTTTCTGCAGTGTCCCCGGCTGCAGCTGCTGCGGCGCAAGGGAATGTCCGGGTTGAAAAGCACAGTTGAGCTGGCCACATCCTAGTATATATCAGCCTCAGTAAATTGGCCAATCCGACTGTAGGGTCTTTTGGGTTCACCAAGACTCGTGTTCCGATTCTCGGCCCCGCCTGCTGCACAACACGCATTTCTGCAGCAGCTCGTGGCAGCCGGCAACGGCAGGTCGGCGCACAGCGGGTACGGGCTGGGCCTTGTTCACCAGGGGTGCAAAGGTTGTAGGCAAATTCGGTAGCGGTGGTTTTCTGCTTCGATAAGAAAAAGGTCTGGAGTGGGATTGCTTATCAGTGCGGATAATTACTATTCACAAATATGTACTCCGGCAATACCAAGGGGAGAGGCGTTGGAGGTGTGGCTCGTCGGGCCGGGAGAGCGGCAGACCGTTGTCACGCCGCGGGATGCCTATTTTGGCGCGGCGCCAGTGTGCCACGAGGCCTACCAGCGCATAAGCTCCTTGGCCTGGATGACACAGACCACGACGGCGCTGGCGAGAGCCAGAATCCCAGAATCCTGCAGAGGCTCCATGGCATTGTGGCTTTCTTAAGGTTTGGCCCTTTGGCGCATGTGTGCATTTGCGTTGCTGGGTCGGTCACAAATGAGGACGGTGACGACGGGTAGCGTTGCATTCTGTAGTGGAAGTTAACTAGCTTGACAGGCCCATGTATGTAGATGGTTGCTGGGATGAAGAAGCCGAGGCGAGCGTCGCAGCTGAGGATACTCTAACTAACTATTGAGTACGAATAGTAGTTAGAGAGCGCTGTCGCATTTGGCGGCGCATCGCGGACACCTGGCCGCGCAGGCTCAAGGCTGTGCGCTGCTGAAGCTGAAGGTCAAGTAAAACACGGCAAGTGGTGCGTGGACGATCAGACAACGTGTGGTGGTACGAGAGTCATTCCATGGCTGCGGTGGTGCATGCGACGGCTGGTCGGTCAGGGCAAGATGGGTAGGAGCATCTGCGCAGAAATCTCATGAGCGAGCCATCTTGGTGAGAAGGTGGGTGGCGGCGCGGGCGGGGAGGCTCGGAGCGGTATCCGCGAGGCGAGCTGAGGGTGAGAGGCGCAGCGAGATGCAGCGAGATGCAGAAGGGTGCAGAATTGTAGCCGTCGGTCTGGTCTCTGCATACATATGTCGGCAGGCAAATAAGGCCAGAGGTGTCAGAAATGTCCAGAGCTATTGATGGATGAGCAAGCCACACGGTAGCGTAGCGCAGCGTGAACGCGCCGATAGCCAGACTGTCCATGGGCAGGGGATATCGATAAGCCGTAGGGACACATGTGATTGGACCGCGGGCAGGAAACTGTTTGTTATCCGACTTTTGGTGATAGCGAGAGTGGGTACTTCGGGGTGGTTTCGGTGCAATGGTGGGAAGCAAGAATGAGGCTGGTCGGAGATGAGTGCCATAGCACGACTTCGCGGGAGGGATGGATACGAATAACGACGATTGGAGAGAGGTCGGAGATTTGAGGGGGGTCAAGTGGTGATGTTTTGTTGGTGTTTTGGGGGCAAACGCTGAGTGTAGCTGGCACCTGGCAGTTAGTTGACAGCTGGCACCTGGCAGCTGGCAGACAAGCTCGGTGGTGGCAGCTGGCAAGCAGATTTATTAATACGAAGCGCTGAATTGGTGGCTCCGAGACCAGCATAGTTTAATAAATGCGAATGCAGCTGTGGAAGGCAGGACATGCGCAGCTACAATAGCCTCAACTCAGTGTACGGCGAGGGAGGCAAGGCAGAAACAGGCACTGGCCGGGCGGTGGACGGAGCGGAGCGAGGGTCGGAAGAATTTGGAGGGATGCTCCGTTGCCGGCGTCGGCCTGGCGCCGGCTAATGAAAGGCGCCCAGCAGCAACGAGGAGGAAAGTGGGAGGTTATGGGGCTGCGCCGCTACAGCGAGATGGCAGTCGAGATTTGCAGGGTACTTGGAGAGACCCGCCGCCACGAAGCTTACAGTTGAAGCGATGCGCAGCATGATGCCAGCAGGTCGGATGTTGCTAATAAATCAATAAAATAGCCTAGGTCCAGCCGCAAATTGACACAGGAAGGTTGCTTGGTTGCTGGCCTAGGCCCTCGTTGCTTTGTGCGGCTCCAGGACAAGACATGATTGGACCCCACCTGTCTCACTATTCGACACCTTAGCGACCCGCCTAGCTTTCCACTTGCACATGCTTTTCGACAGCAATGACGGATGCTGAATAAACTACGGACTATTACTTTGTAGTCTTTGTAGTCTCCTGGTACTGAAAACGGGACCAAAAGAGGAGGAACAACGTGTGACCAGGGTTGAATTGGAAATAAACGAGAACAAGGAGCGCAGAATTCAGCCAACAACTGTAGATTATACTCTGCGACGACACTGAATCGCACGCAGGTATTGACTAACATCCCCCACATTTGGCATTCATTGGAAACTCTGTCGGCTTCTTGGCAGTCAGATGAGGCCGGCCGGGACAAGTTAGAAGCAAGTGATGGTACAAGGTAACTATGCGCCGATCTGCGGTTTCGGGCGGTGGTCGTGAGTCGCTGGCGCAGTTGAGTTTAGGTTACGACTCTACGAAGGAACGGGCAGGGGAGACAGATGGGGCTAGGCAAGAAGAAGACGAGATGACGTTGCACAGAAGCTGGCAAAGGAAAAAATCGAGCGATGAGAAATGCAATTTCGTATTGGATATAGTACCTCGTTTGGGGCGGAAGAGGTGCGGTCGTTAGGCTGCTGGTACAGTCGGTCACCATAAGTTCTATTCGGCCCCATTTTTTTCAAAGTTATACCTATCTACACCTAATTTTATAATTACTATAACATTTATATTTCTTAATAAAATAAATTTATAAAATTTATACATATAGTAACTTATATAATTTACCTAGTACTAATTTTAATACTTTATATACTAACTATTAGTATTAATAATAGCCTAGAGGCGCTAGACTATTAATATTATAAGTGTCTCTAATAGGCTATTATTAAATTCCTCCTATGCCTCCTTTATGGCCTTAACTAATCTCTTAAGAGTAGCCTCTAATTTTAGTATCTTTACTAGGCTAGGATCTTTTTTTAAAATATTTTCTTTTAATAATTTCTAGAGGTTCTTAATAGGGTTAAGATTAGGTAAGTAGGGCAGCTAATCTATATAACTAATACTATACTTTATACCTTACTTATATAGCTAATCTTTAACGATTTAGGCTATATAAGTTAATATATTATCTTAAGTGAATATATATCTAGGTTCTATAATTATAGGTAAATTTTCCTATAGATAAGTAAGTATTTAGCGGCTAATAACACTACCTTAGGGGCTATTAGGGTTACTAAAGAGGCTTACTAGGTTTATTTATTACCTATATATAAAGCTAGCCTAAAATATTTAAAAATAGTAGGTTAGCTTAATCTTTAGCTAAATATTCTTCTTATCTTTTTTTTTTCTTTTATAATATTAGGTTTTAAAGTTATAGTATATTAAAGTTATATACCCTATAGTAAAATACCTACTCCCTTTACTACCCTTTACTATATATAATTATAGTCTTATTAGAGAAAATCTAGTATTCTTAAATTACTAGATCTTAATTAATATATTATAAAGTAAACTATAGCCTCTTTAATATAATTACCTTTATTAATTTAGGTTACTAGAGAGCTATTATATACTAGATACTATATTTCTTAAGGTAATAGGTTAGTATTATAGCGGAGTATATTAATCTAGCCTCTCTAAGTAAATTAGTATTCTTAATAAATAGGTTATTATTAATAATATATATTATAACCTTTAAATCGCATTCTAATATAATAGGTAGCCTACTAGAGTATAGTAGGCTCTAGGCGCTCTTTTAGATATAGTAATATTATATAATACTATAGATACTATTAACTAGAACTCCCTTACTAATAGTAATATCTTTTAGCTTAATACCTAAATTGTATATAGTTATAATCTTTATTTGTTTATAAGGTGAATAGTGTTTTTTTAGAGATAATTCCTCTATTGTAGAAGGAGTTATCGCGGTTATAAAACTGTGTGTTGTTTATAGCGTGATGTGTGGTATAGGGCTTATTTTGGGATTGAACGGAACTTATGGTGCCCCACTGTAGTCGTAGGTCAGGACCGGCCGGACGTGGCGTCGCAGCCAAGCAGGCCAAGCAGGGACAGAAGACAGGAAGGGAAGAAACAAAAAATAGAAAATAGACGTGAGTGACATCCGACTCTTATAAACGACTGGGGAAGGCTAGCTGCGTAGCGTTGCGTTGCGTCGCAACGGAAACCTGCCGTGGATGCAGCACTTGCAGCAACGCCGCATTAATTTAGGGGACGTGCAGGGATTCGTACAGGGGACGGCATGCCAGTTCTGGTGGGATTGTCCCCCGCTCAGCGGAGTCCAAGGCAGCCTCGTCTCCCCGCTTCCAGCGCTACGCCGACCCGATGCCAGTGAGCAAGCTGCAATAGTGCGTGAGGTATTACAGGTATTTTTCAAGCAGTATTGGTTATTATTAAGATGCGATTTTTAGGTACAACGACTCATAAAATTGCCGGGGCGGTTTTTTGCTGGGGAAATACTCGTACACGGCGGCAGGTACTTGCTGCTACTCATTCGACCAGTAATACTACGGGTTATATGGCCTCGTGTGACGATTTCCTCCGATACCCGAGGCCCACTGCACCATTTTCCAACAGCCAGACAAACAAGACGCCATTCCAGCGGTACTGGTAACTAGGTGCTACTAACAGGTATTAACAAAGAGTCCAAGCACACACATCGACATCGACGACATCTCGCCGCCAGCTCGCCCGCGCCAACGCCAACGCCAACGCCACCACCATCGCCGCATCATCCATTCACCACCCTGGCTGGCCCTTGACTTGTCATGCACCCTTTCCTCTCTGGTCTAGGTGGAAACGCATCCTCAAACTCGTTCGAGTCCCCCTGTAGCCTCTGTCGCTAGCGTCCTTGCTCTTGGTCGACTTGCCTCCGCCTATTGATTTTCCCGCACATCTGTTGACCCATCTCGGAGCCAACGCCGGCATCTCTTGGGAAAAGAAATGGGTTAAAAATATACGTCGACAGCGTAGGGTATTATAGGATCAATCCTTCTGGCTTCTTTCGGACCGTCGCCATTGAGGGAAATACATATGGTCAACAGTGACAGCCTCTGACGCAGATCCAAGGCAAACAAAACCTCCGATCGGACGGTCTTTGGGCGCACCTGGTGGGCCGCAAGAACAATTTAGCTTGGGGCAAAACACACCACACATCAACTATTGCCCACTCGGTATTAACTAGCAGCTGCTGCGACAAAGGAAGCATTGAGGGCATTGAGGGCACCAACGCCGCTCGTCTCGAGTGTCCCGGCGCATCGCCGGCGCCCGCCCAAAACCACTAGAACCACTGGAAGACTGCGCTACGCCCGCTACATCCGACATTGTCGCCCATTGCAGCAGCCCATCGGAAGCACGAGCAAATTGGCGGACAAGAAAAAGAAGAGCATTGAAAGCACCAAGCACCAGCGCCAGACCAGCACCAGCACCATTACCAGCAACCAGTTTGTAGACCAGCACCAGCACCACCGGCGCAAGTGCACAGCAGCGGCACCGCACCGCACACCACCAAGCTCACCCCGCCGCTGCCTCGCTTTGCCCTCTCCGCCTCAATTTCGCTCGCCCGCCACCCACCTCTCCCCATCCTCTCTCCTCCCGACCATCCTTTTTTTTTATTCATCCCTCCTGTGCCGCCGCCTTCGTCCCGCCCAGCCGTATCGCCCTCGCGCATCACCGTTCATCGCCAATACGACTATCTCTTTGGCCGCCCGCAATCGCTCTCTCTCGCATCTGCTAGAGCCGCGAAAAAAAAAAAAAAACACCCTTCCCCTCCCCCGGGACCTTCGTCATGCATCCCACCACCACAGAGCACGACTACCGCTTCCCGCGAAGACCCGACCCCAGAGCCACCACGGCCGACGACATCTCGACCGACTCCAGTCCGCGCCCCGGCCGCCTCGCCGTCGCCAACTCCCCCAGCACTGCATCTCACTCCTCCCGCGCCCTCGACTTGGAAAAGTCGTTTGCCAAACACGACCATCTCCTCGGCGATGCCCTCTTTCCCACCCTCGGCGACGCCGACGGCGCTGCTGGCCCCAACCTCGACCAGATGCAGAACGACGATCCCCTCGCCGCCCAGGTCTGGAAGTTCTTCACCAAGACCAAGCAGAGCCTTCCCAACCAGCAACGCATGGAAAACCTCACTTGGCGCATGATGGCTCTCAGTATGCGCAAAAAACAGCAAGAACAGCACAGTCGAGCAAAGTAAGTGTCGCCCACCCGCCTCGCCCGTCACGAAGCACGAAGCCTCCTGCTTCTCGCCTCTGCAATTTTTTCTATTGTCGTACTGCCATGTTTATTTCAACCATCCTGGCCATTCTATATTCCTCCCTCTGCATTGCCAAATGACCTCTCCGCTATCCATTTCCACCATACTTGCTTAATCCTCCGCTGTATTTTCGGCGCGCAGCTCTTGCGCTCCCACAATCATCATAAACCATTCACTCATCCGCTCACATGCCGTTGCCAACCCGATACTCACATTTTTTTCTTTAATAGCAGCATCTCTCGTCCAGGTGCTCAATCCGGTCCCAGTGGAATCGCCCAGCTTCGCAAATCCTCTCAGGCCAATGCTGTCCCCACGCATAACTCGGATCAGATGAACATTGATGAATTCATCTTTCCAGAGCAGACCGGCTCGCCCAGCGTCTTTGGTTCGCCACAAATGTCTAGCTCCATCTCCGCCGCCCAACCTTCGGGCATCCCTATCCACCAGCAGCCCAGAGGTGATGGCCTCGGCACCGCTTTTGTACCTCAGTCTGTCCCCGATGCGCCTCACCTCCAGCAACGCGACAACAGCGAATTCAACTATGTCCAGCGCCGAGTTCGCAAGACCAGTATAGACGATCGCCAGGTGTGTTTCCCCTGGTTGCGTACGCTACATGGCCACGTCCATAGCACCGCACATGCGCGCTTTTTGCTCTTCCTTGCTAACATGGTCTAGACGAGGAAACGTCCTGCCAACTTTTCTCCCCACATCAGCGCTGTCGGTGCGCCCTCTGCTGTCGATAACGACGGAGACATTCACGGTTACTCTCTTGACGGCCACACCCACATCAACATGCCTCAGCAGCTGCCCATCGACCAGTTTGGCCTCGACTTCATGCCCAACGACAATATGATGAACAACTCGCAGTTTCAGCAGAATTTTGGCTTTTCTCCCTCCACGTCGCCCATGGTCCCCAACGGTCATCTCTCCTCCTTCAATAACACCATGGCACCATCGTCGCTCAACACCACCGACTTTTACTCGCCCCCCGCCTCTGGCTACCCCTCTGCCGTCTCGACCCCGCACGGCATGGCCGATAAGGACAACTTCCCCTATAGCCCCCATGATGCTCGTCAGCACGGCCAGGGCTTTCAGCAGCAGAACATGAATCATCAGTTCATGTACAACGACCCCAGTGGTAACCCCATCTATGGCTCCATGGGCCAGGGCCAGTCCTTCAACCAGATGGACCACTCTCAAAGCATGCATCCCGATAGCGCTCTTGTATCCCCCACCATTCCCACCATGAACCAAGACGGCATGTTTTCATTTGGTGGTGACTCGGATGAAGATGATGGAACCAATGGTATGAACAGCATGCAGGGCGAATTTACTGCGGCCGTCGACGAGGTAGGCTCCCTAGGGTGGGACGCATCACTACCAGGCCAGTTCAGCACCCACTCTGCGCGATATCCTGGTGGCCCTCCCCGCAAGCAGGTCGTAATTGGAGGCACCACCACCGACTATGTCGAGTCCAACAACGAAGACAACCGTGGTGGACTGGGCAGGTCTCAATCGTTCAAATCCTCCGGCTCACGCCAGCCGAAGCTGCCTCGGAACGCTTCTACCCCTTCTCACATGGCCTCAAAGCACAACGGCTTCGAACAAATTGCGCAATCACTGCCCACATCGCCACATGGTGACGTCACTGGGAGCCTGTCCGGCTTCTCCTCCGTGGCTCCTAGCCGGCCCTCGTCCCCGCCGCCATCAAAGCCCGGCTCGACTACTAACTTGCAAGCCGCCGCTGGTAACCAGACTGATGGAGGCAACCCCACGACTTGCACCAACTGTTTCACGCAAACGACTCCGCTATGGCGACGAAACCCCGAGGGCCAGCCGCTTTGCAACGCTTGCGGCTTGTTTCTCAAGCTCCACGGCGTCGTGCGACCTCTGAGTCTCAAGACGGACGTAATCAAGAAGCGTAACCGTGGCTCCGGCAACAATGCCGGCGGTCGTGGCAAGAAGGGCCTGGGGTCTGCTGCTACCTCTCGCAAGAACTCGTCCCTCTCCATTGCGAACTCGGCGCCCTCTGGTCAACAAACGCCGACAATCGCCTCTGGACAGCGCCCCGGCACAAGCTATAAGGAAGAGAGCCCCAGCTCGACCAGTAGCGGCCAGTTTGGAGCCCAGGCAGCCGGCGGCAAGGGTGTAGTACCTATCGCTGCCGCTCCCCCCAAGTCATCGCCCGGACCTGGCGCATCAACCTCGCCCATGCCTCTGGCTCGCCCTTCTGCAAACGCCTCATCGAAGCGACAACGCAGACACAGCAAGAGCGACGGCACCGTCTCAGCCATGGACATTGACGGCGGCTTCCCAGGCACCAACGACGGCACCAGGTCCCTCGGCACGACGCCCAGCATGCCATCCATCTCGTCCACCATGATGACTTCAGGTTATGGCATGCCGCAGCGTCCTCTGATGGCCGCCCCAGGACCCATGGGCCATCAATCCAATGGCATGAGCCCCAACGCCGTCGGCCCGCAGGAATGGGAGTGGCTCACGATGAGTCTGTAATTTCTACTCTTGCGTGTTTCTTTTTATACACTGAGCACTTGCACGACGCAATGGCGAGTGTCTCTTTTGTTTTTCTGCATGACGAATGGAGTTTGGGATATTCATTTCATCTTCTTGAAACTGTAATCTCAAACCGCCCAGTTCTACACGATCGACGGCTGTTTCTTTCGACAAGGCGCCGGCACGCCCGCCGTTTTAATCTTTTCGTCTGCTTCTCTTTAATTCACCCGTCTACCGTTATTACGAAAAGCGACGACTGTAATATGGGACGGATTGACGAGTTAACAAGGCGAGGGAATGTTTTACTGATTTACTGGCGCTTAATCTCCTTGGACTACTTTTTGGGTTTTGGTTTCTGGGAGCTCCATTTGTTTGTTTGTTGACCTTGTGTTTCTTTTTCGTTTGATGATACCTTGCAAATAGACTTGGGACCGGAAATTGGGGGCCTTTTTTTTGTCTTTTTTTCCTTTTTTTCCCCCATCTTTGGGCAGATGAGGAGCAGTGCATGAGATGAATTCTTATTTCTTAGTTGGATCCTTGGGCTGATGTTGTTTCTTATACAGCGGCATGGGGATGTATTTTGGTGGGTAGGGAGGGTAGCAGGCGGCTGGTCTTGAATTTGGCGTCTTTCTTTTTAGAATTATGAAGATGGCTTTCCTGGCGTCCTGGATGGATTGGATCTTGGAGATGTTGCTTTCCTATTGCCCATTTTTGTTTACCGTTCAAGGAGTACACGGCATGCCATCACGCTATCTAGGTATTCGGTATAGTGGAATTCCAACCTGTTGAAACAAACGACATGACCTGCGTGCATGGCTTGATAAATACCAAAGTAGCCGATGGAATCTGGATCTGAAAAACTTGTTCATATTAACAAACTTGTGGTTTTGCTCACAACAACCCCATGTTCATCATGTAATCCCTATGCACATGCCCATATCTTCGTTTTTGCCCCTGCCCTCCCTTTGCTTCCACTCTATGCTGCTCCGAGAACACGTGAAACGAAATACCTAAATGCTCGCCAGGACCCCCCCCGAAATGCCATCATTGCCCCATCTCAAGCAAACTACTGTCACCCCCTCGTAAACGTAGCAACAAGGCTATAAAAAAAAGCCGCCAGACAAAATGAAGAAGAAGCGCGCGGAAAATGGAGACTAAAATATTGTAATACCAACAACAGGATGACAGACATCGCAATGACGAGAAAAAAAAAAACAGAAAGACGTCGAATAGCAGGAACCAGCCTTGCTCCTCAAGTCTACAGAAACAAAACAAAAAAAAAAGGCGCGACATCATCGGCGATATGTCCATTCCAGCGGCTGGCACCGACAGTGCGGATTGCGACACGGCACCACCATGCGCTCTCGCTAGAGCATCGTGCCAAAGGCGTCGTCGACGGGAATCCTCTTGCGCGGGCTGCTGCTGCCGCCGTCCTCGCCATGTGCAGTTTTGCGATGGCGAAACGTGAAACCGACAAAGAGGCTCTTGCTCATATCGTCATCGCGGTCGGCCATGGTCTCGAGCGCCTGCTGCTTCTCGTGCACCTCCTTGTACTTGGCCATGTCGGCCTCGTTACCGAAATCGTCAAAGTAGCCAGCGTCCGTCTCCGAGTCGAGCTCGGGCACAAACGGCGCACGTGTCTGTCGCAACGTTGCCCAGTCCACCTCGGCAAAGTACTGGTGGTTGTAAATGTCCTTAATATTGTTGAAGCGTCTCACACGCGAGTTAATGCAGCTGCAACGTGTTAGTCAATGCGATGGTAGTGAATGAGTGGTTAGTGTACGTACGTGGTGATGAAGTTCCATGTGCGGTTGCTCAGGAAATAGGTGGGATCCTCCCAGACAGGACGCTTCAACACGTCCTTCCAGTGCTTCAAGTTGCGCCACGTTTCCTCGGGCGTGGCGCCAGCAAAAGGCGGGAAACCAGTCAGAGCCTCAAACAACATGCATCCCAGACTCCAGTAGTCCACTGTCGAGTCATATTCTTCCCCTCTAAGGACCTCGGGAGCCATGTAATCGGGCGAGCCGACAATCGACTTGGCATAATTGACGTCGTTGTCGCGCATGTTTCTGTAGCTCTCGCGACGCTCCGAAACGGTGCGCTGCTCAATAGGCTTTCCAAAGGGCACCGACGTCTCGGACGCCTCCTCCAGTTTAACACGCATAGACTCGATGCGTGAGGGAGCCAGAAAACCGGCGGCCAGGCCAAAGTCGGTCAGCTTCACGTGGCCAATAGAATCGATCAAAAAGTTTTCCGGCTTCAGATCTCTGTGGATGTAGCCGAGTTGGTGAAGGGCGTCAATCGAGCAGAACATTTCGGCAATATAAAATCGGGCATGGCGGTTGGACAAAACACCCGTATTGTTAAGTAGAGTGCGGAAGTCGCCGCCCGGGACGTATTCCATGGCAAGATAGATACTCTTGTCGTCTTGGAAAGAGTAGAGCAGTCGCACAAGCCATTCGCTTGATGCTGTAGTAAGAATATCACGCTCGGTGAGGACGTGACGGACCTCGTCGAGCTTAAACAGCAGCTTCTTGCTCATGACTTTGAGCGCGCACACTTCGCGCGTGTCTTTTTTCTGGGCTAGGAATACCTGGCCGTAGCCACCCTGGCCGACCTGGGTTAGGATCTGAAAGTCGCCCTGGCGAAGACGGACCCTGCGTTTGCGAAGGTTGGCACGCTCGCGGCCGGCATATTTGCTCCACATCTGGTTGAAAACAGCATCATCGGTCGCCGGGGGTGCAGGGAACTCGGTGTTGAAAGCGGCGAGACGATTCTGCCGTGAACCGACATAAGTGAGAAGATCAAAATAGTAGTCGAGAAAATCTGCGCGCCCTGTTAGCAAGCGCTGCGAGTAGGCAAAAGGTGCGCAACATACATAATTGAGTGACATTAACAAGTCGGCGGACACTGGGACTTTGCAGAATCTCACGTTCCTCGACAGTCAAGCCGCGCGATGTGTTGAACTTTTTGGTAACCGGTGTAAGAGGGCGCTCCTTGCCCTCATACGCCTGGTGGCGCGAGAGCGCCGCATGTGTCATGTGTTGAACCGGAGGGGTATTCTCCTGACCCTGCTTCCGGAGAGGACTGCCTGGCGTCGGTCCCTTGTGCAAGACACTATCATCGGCGACAAGGCTACTTTCGTCAAAGGGTTGGGCGTTGGTCCTAGCTGGGGAGAGCGGGGTGACGACGGTCTGAGGACGCGAAAGACGGACAGGCGTGTCTACCTCGCCCGTATTGAGGGACATGGGACTGTCAAAGGCCGTGGGCAAGTCGTGGGCGCCGGGCGGGTGTGTCTTCTTGCTGGGGCTTCCCTGCGGGGTGTTGAGCGGGTTGAGGAAGTTGTTGTTTGTGTTTTTGCTGGGCGTCACGGGGCGGGCGATCTCCTGGGCCGCCTTGTCGCGACCGGACTGGAAGAAATTGGACATGAAGCTGGCCATGGCTGCGGATTCAGGACGAGGCCGGCGAGAAAGGTCAACAAGGGCGTTGGCCGAGGACGTGGGCCGCGAAATGGGCCTTGGTCGGTCAAACAAATAGCAGCGTGCAGCGGATAAGAGGCGGCAAGACTAAATGATGCGAATAGTATGCAGAGAAAGGATTCCAGGTGCAGCTCTATGCCAATGCAGAACGAGGGTTCAGTAAATAAGGAGGGCAGTGATCAGGTTGGCAGATGCAGCTGCAATGGAATGCAAGGCCGTCCTGGCTGGTTGCTAGGGCGTTGGTGATAGAATCTGGGGTTTGTTATTTGGTGGAGCTGCCACCAGCGTCAACGCAGGTTGGAGCAGCAACACGAGCTAGGACGGGAGAGGGATATATAGGCGATAAGCTTAAGATTAATAAAGATTATTACTATACGGATATATTAGCCTAATCCTTATTATTTAGTTTATAATTTTATTATTATTACTTTTTTTAATAGCCTTTTTTTTAATTAACTAATATAAAGAAGTTAGGCTTAAGCCTACTCTAAACTAGGCTTAGCTAAGGCTATTATAGGTATACCTTTAATATACCCCTTTTATATATTATTATAGATAGATAGACTAGCCTTTCCTCCTTTCTTACTTTATAAAAGAGTTAATACTATTATAATACCTATATATAAATACCCTAGGGTTAGTCCTTAATAACTAAGAAAGATATTAATAAAGAAAAGAGTTAATTATTAAAGACTAACCTTAAGGTATTTATAAATATATATTATAATAATAGTAACTTTTTTTATAAAGTAAGAAAAAAAGGAAAGACTAGTTAATTTATTTTCTATAGTATAATAAGAAGTATACTAAGAATATACTAAGAATATACTGTGACGGGCTGGCCCTAGAGGGGCTTCGGTGGCAACCAGCACCGCGGCCGTCAGTGGCCTTACAGCCACAACCCCCTTGGCCACGAGGCCAAAAGGATTCGTAACAACAATACTGGCACGATTGTTGTCTGGTTGCACCTATAAGGGTTCTCCCCCGCGCCGGCCACTATGGAAGGCGCTGGGCCAGAGCCCAGCCCGTAACATATACTTATAGTAGCCTTAGGCTAAGCCTAGCCTAGAGTAGGCTTAAGCTTAACTCTTTTATAGTAACCTTATATTAAGTTAGTAATTACTATTTAGATTAATAATATATACGCTTAGTTATTTATTAGGTGTTTAGATTAGTAGTTACTACTAGTTTTATGGTTATTCTGGTTATTCTGGTTACTGGTAGTGGTATATACTGGTCTTAGCCTTATCTAGGAAAAGTGCGGTAAAACCTTAACTTGGTTAGGTTAACTCTACGGAGTTGGAATAGGTTATGTGTAACCACCTGTTATTCTTAGAATAGGCGGCCTAGCGCGTGCGGTGGCCAGGGGTCGTTACGGCGGCTAGAAGAAGCGGGAGATTGGACTTGACGAGGCAAGGCCAGGGGACGAGCCAGCAAACGAACGAACAGACGGGGTAGCAGACGTACTAGAGGACAACGCGACAAGCCTAAATGCAAACAACAGCTACCAGGGACGATGTAGCCTACTTGTAGCAAATGTTGCCATACACAATAGGCGCAAATTGCTGCCCTTTGTAAGGTAGAAGCAGCCCATGAGATAGGCTAAATTTATAGCGCGTGGGACAAAACTTACAGCGGGGACTGTTGACTAATCGGGGGGCGGCGCCGCCGTCAGCCGCGAGCTTCCGTGTCGACCCTTGAAACTCGGGCGCGTTTCTGCTTCTGCAAAGTACATATCTACGTCGACGTTCGTCCGCCGAGTTTCGAGAGCCTACAAGACATGGCTATATAGAGCGCGAGCCTTCGTTTATGCCTCACGATACGGCCTTCTTCGCTCCAACCCAATCATCGCCATGGCATCGCACCGACTCCGTCGAAATGACTACTCAGCCACGAAACAGAGAGCGCTCGACGAAGCGAAGAGCATGCAAGCTTTCATCATCGAATCTTGCAGGAAATCAAACAAAGACATACCTCCATATCAATTCTCCGAGCTCATCGGAAAAGGAAGCTACGGCCGAGTTTATAAGGCGAAATCGCTGGCCAGTCGCAAACACGTCGCCATTAAAATCATCGACATCGAGCAAGGGGACATCTCGAACCCGAGGATGGCCGACACCTACGGCGATTTAATGAAGGAAGTCAACGCACTGAAGCTGCTAGGTGAAAGCAATGCTAAAAACGTCAACCACGTTATCGAAGCCCTTTCAATAGGGCAATCTATATGGGTCATCACGGAATATTGTGCTGGTGGCAGTGTTTCTACCCTGATGAGACCAAACGCTCCTTGTGGCCTTTATGAGAAGTGGATTATTCCTATCCTGCGCGAGGTTGCCGAAGCGTTGAATTGGGTCCATGCGCAGGGTATTATTCATCGTGACCTCAAAGGCGCAAATGTTCTCATCGCGGAAGAAGGTGCTGTTCAACTCTGTGACTTCGGTGTTGCTGGCGTTATTGCGACGAAATTTGATAAAAGAACCACTGTTATAGGCACACCACATTGGATGGCACCAGAGCTCTTTGATGAATCTGCTTCATATGGCACGGAAGTCGATATTTGGGCTTTTGGCGCCATGGCATATGAAATTGCTTGTGGACAACCGCCAAATGTTACTTTTGGTATGGATCTCGCACGATTAGGTACCCATCTAAAGCACCATAACCCCCGTTTAGATGGCGATCAATATTCCACAGGTCTAAAAGATATCATTGCGTATTGCTTGCAAGGCAATACAATCGAGCGGCCAAACATTCAGCAGATTCAATCGCATCCATATATATCCCAAACGGAAAAGGTCTTCCCGACTTCCTCCCTGTCGCATCTCGTCCGCGCGTTCAAGCTATGGGAGTCTCAGGGCGGTGACCGGCGCTCCCTCTTCTCTGCCGGCGGAGCTCAAGGGCTAGCCGACCAACCAGCCAGCAATGCAGCATCTGGTGAAGACTGGAACTTCAGTACTACGGCGGCATTTGAACAACACGTCTTCAACAACGGAGATGCTCAAGAAGTGTACGAAGTTTATGGATCTGATATCGAGTACAGCCAACCACCTGACGAATTAGCGGTGCAAGGAAAGAGAAAATATCGACGGCAACCTCCTCCGGAGCTACCCACTGTGAAGGCGCCTCTTGAGAAGATTTTCGACCCCGACACACTTTCAAGTTATGATGACAACTCAAGACTCTATTATGGACGGTTTCAGCTATTCCAGCCAGCCCCCATCAATGACCTCCCACTTCGTGACAAAACAGCCTCAGCTTCTGACGTTCGAGAATCGCTCATCGATCTTGATGCATCCTTGGACGGAAGCGAGCTCTCCCGTTTTACGGACTTGGACACAATCAGACCACGAGGACCAAGCCTTGCTGCTGATCGTGAAGACGAAGGGGGTTTGTCTCATTCAGGACACTCCACAGGCATGACAGACGCCGATCCTCACCGTCGAACACAGGAATGGAAATTTCCCTTGATGGCGGCTCCTGCAACCGCAACGATAGACACTTTCAAATCCCCATTTGATGGCGACGCGAGCGCGGCGACGATGGGCCAAGAAGCCTTCCATCAGTCGATGGAGCCTTCCGCGCCATTGACAGGCTTCAGGGGCATTGTGAGGAAGAGCCGCAGTCTCTCAGACTTCGACCTCCGTGCATCCGTCGTAAGTTTGATTGATTTGGATTTGAGCTTGGCAGAACCATCACTTGAGAGCGATACACGCCCCTCCACATCGCATTCCTTTGCACACTCCATTGCAGACTCAGATGTTCCCGGTCGCAGTCCTTTTGACCTAGAGAAGCACGCCTCAGTATACGTTATACTGCCTAGGTCTCAAGACCAGACTGCCCATCAAGCGGGGTATTTTCGGACTGCGCCTAGTCTCGCAAGCTCCCCAGACAGCGTATGGCATCGCAACCAGCTTCCGCAAGACGAGCACGAAAAAATACGTCCGCAATTCGAGGCTGGTCGCCCGTATTCGCTAAGTGAATTTGCTGATACAGATCCTGAGACCCTTTCACCGGCACGGAATGGCCACGTCGACAGCGACCATGGATCTACTACGGAACGACGCTGGGACGCTGCGCCGCTAGACAACCGCATGGGGATGGGTAGCGGATTGGCCTTGCCTCGGCTCCCCGACGCCCCGTCGCCATACGTACTGCAAGGCCAGGCAACGCAAGAAGACATTAAGAATGAGTTACGACGTATGGCGATGAGCTTTGGGGAACACCTCCGCTACGTCGACGGTTTCCTGGCCGGGCTCGCAAAAGGTGACACATGGGAAACATAAAAACAGATCAGCTGTAATTCACGTAGGAGGCTTAGGGGTTTGGCTTTCCAGACGCCGACAGTAACTATGAACGGGCAGTCGCTGTGAAGGGTAGAGAAGGACACGATGATGTAGTAGGAGAAGCATTGGTAGCTAGACAAATAAGTACACAACCCCATTCTCAAAGTCTGACCTGCTTCTGTGTAGGCCCAAATTTCGTCACGCCTTGGAAGAAAATGGTCATTAGCGCAATGAAGAGGGATACAAAGGTAGGGTAAACTCACGATCAGCACGACGGGCACTTGCCTGGCACAATCTTGCACTTGGAAGGGTCAGTGATGAGAGGATCGCATCTCTCCTTCTTGCCTTCCTGCACTCCCAGGCAAAGGTCGTAGTATGGTGCTCCATCGGGACGGGTGTGGCGGCACTTCTGGTACATTTTGGTGGGAATGATGTAACTGCACATTGTTGGGTTTGTAGAGGAAGAGACTTAATGTAGAGAAGGGGGCTTGTGTTGGAAGAACAGATTCAAAATTTACGAGTGCTGAAGAGGCCTTTTTATACTTGTGAGCTGGCAGCACGACTTCGATTACAAGCGACAAGAACTGCTCTGCGCAGCCATGGAAGGTGAGTTGGACCCTCAGTGGCCTCATAACTGGCCGGCCACCCTACACCAAGTACACTATTGCTATTTACAGGGGTTCACTAGTGACTCTACGCGCCTGCTCCGGTGGGCAACGTTTGTAGGCTCAGCTGTGATGTGCCACTGGACGGACCGACGCATGCGACAAAACAACTTCCTCGCTTTGGCCGTTTAGTACTGCGACATTCACCATCGGGATGCATTCATTGTTGGAAGATGAGTTCGAAGCAACCCCGTTGGCGGCTGCGTCGTCTCACCTCGGCGATGCTCTTCACTACCCATACCGCAAACGCAACGCACCGCAACGCGCCGATTTGCAGATTCGCCTACCCATGCGACGGCTACAGAACCCGTCCACCGTGGATATAAAAAAGAGGCGTTGTCAAGAGTTTCAACCACATTTTTGGCCGCAGACAACCCCGCACACCCAGCCTTGACACCCCGTCGGCTCGAAAGAACCGGGCAACATCAGCCTATCGTTGAATGATTTGGTCCCCACTCTGGACAACGGGCGCTAGGTGAAACCGCGAGGGGCGCGTTTTTTGAGGCTACTACCTCCTGCATGTTAAGCGCCGGCCTACTCAGGTTAGCGGGTGACCTCCACTTATTGCACAGAAGTGAGGCGGGTGTACCCGTGCGGTGGGTTCCGGCAGGCTGCCAGTGCAAAATGCAGGGCGAAAAGTTTATAGACTATCACATTGCCACACCGACAATGGTAGCTGTTGCTCCCTAACTCCAGTATCTCTCTGCTCAGTGACGGTCGGTTGTGAGCCCAAGGGGGAAAAAGCCCTGCTTCTACAGACTAAATTAGGATAAATATGTTGGGCGCGGAGAAAAGTGGCGCAAGAGGGGAGGAAGACGGAAGACAAAACTACCTTAGAGCCAGTGTAGTTAACGCGCCTCTGACTTATCAGAAACCGTAGCTTTTGGGCTTTATACATTCATTGGCCAGTGTTGTGGCTTCTCGTGCTTCTTCGTGCCGCGCGCGTGCGCCAACGACAACAAGTGGCGTCACTAACGGTGAGCATGTGTCTATCTCTCGTGCCACCATCAGCTAGATCCCGTGCACCTGCACAAGCCATATTGTGCTATCGACATGGTTGGCGAATGCTAGATACTGCTTTCTGCCGTCACCATGTTCCCCTCCCAGCATCGAGTGCTACTCAACATCACACAGCTAGGTAGCCGCCCAAAATACTCGAAAATACCCTATATAGGTAGAAAGTACTTAAGATATATAAGGAATATTAACTTTACTACTAAATAAAACTAGTATTTTATTATTATTAGTTTATACTAATTAGACTTTATAATCCTTTTAGTATCTATCTTTATTAATAAATACTAAGCTTAATCTATTTTATACTTATTTATAAGCTAAAATATTAAAAATAAGTTTAATAAGTAAAATAACTTAATATTAAGTTAGTTTATAACTTTAAAAAGCTTTTAACTTATAAGTATAGTAAATATAAATAGAAATATTAAAAATATAATAATAATGATTTTTATATACTAATTAGGCTAAATAACCTATCTAGTACCTTTACTAATTATAAGGTAAGGAAAAACTAAAGTACTTAGGGGAAAACCTTATCTATATTTTATAGGATTCTTTATAGTCTTATTCTAGAGTATATAGAGGTTTAATAAGACCCTTCTTAATACTATATACTAGGTTTTTATCTATATCCTAGCCTATATCTAGCCTATACCTCTTTAGTTAGCTAAGCTTTTTAATTACTTTCTCTCTTTTCTAGTTTTTATTTATATTAAAAAGGCTATATTTAATCTTATATATTTTTAAACTAATTAAGTTTAACTTCTTTTTAATTCCTTTCCCTCCTTTTTTATTTTTATTTATATTAAGGAGAGCTATATTTAGCCTTATATACCTTTAGGCTAGTTAAGCTTAATTACTACTATAGCTGTAACGGACTGGCCCTAGAGGGGCTTTGGGGGCAACCAGCCCCGCAGCCGTTAGTGGCCTTACAGCCACAACCCTCTTGCCCACTTGACCACGGAAGGCAAAAGGATTCGTAACAACAATACTAGCACGATTGTTGTCTGGTTGTACCTATAAGGGGCCCCCCTTTAGGGGGCTCTGCGCTGGCCACTCTGGAAGGACCAGGGCGGGCTCCATAGCCTAGCCCTTAACAATAGCCTTTTAAAGTTCTTAATATCTTTATTTTTCTTCTTCTTTAAGAGTTCTTAGCTTCTATTCCTCTTTATTATTCTCTTATACTTTTAATACTTTATTATTAGTACTTTTTATAAGGTTATATATTATAATATATATATAATAATAATTCTTATATACTAATTAGGCTAAATAACCTATCTAATACCTTTACTAATTATAAGGTAAGGAAAAACTAGAGTACCTAGGGGAAAACCTTATCTATATTTATAAGATTCTTTATAGTCTTATTCTAAAGTATATAAGGGTCTAGTAAAACCCCTCTTAATACTATATATTAGGTTTTTATTTATATCTTAGCCTATATCTAGCCTATATTACTTTAGCTAGCTAAGCCTATTAACTACCTCCCCTCCCCCTAGGTTTTTATTTATATTAAAGGGGCTATATCTAATCCTATATATCTCTAGACTAGTTAAGCCTATTATCTTCTTAACCTCTTAGCCTTTTAGTTTCTCCTTTTCTTCTTTATTTTTATTTATATTAAAAGGAGCTATATTTAACCCTATAAGTCTCTAGGCTAGTTAAGCTTAACTATTACTATAGCCTTCTAGCTTTTATAATACCTTTACCTTCCTTTTCCTTTAAGAGTCTCTAGCTTCTATCCCTACCTACTATTTTCTTTTATCCCTAATACTTTATACTTTATTTATATAAGTAATAATAGGCAGCTCTAAAGCTAGAAGAACAATCTCCTATTACCTAGTATATCTAGCACTTACCTATACTATATAACTAGATAGAAGTTATATAATATAATAACTTTACCTCTTACCCTATATATACCCTATTAGTCTTAATAAGTTATAAGCCTAGTAGTACTTATATTATAAAAGCTATTAATAAAATAAAGGAAAGTATTAATTTCTTATTAAATTTATTTACTATCTATATAAGCTAATATTTACTATAAAACTTAAGAAATTTATAACTCTTTATATATAGGAAGAGGAAAGACCTTAAACTCTAGCTAATTTAGAGTATATTTAATAAGTCTATTTACTATAAAAATTCTATATAAAGAAAAAGAAATTCTATTACTATACCTTATTTAGTAATTTATATATAGACTTTATATACTTATTTTATATATATTATAATATAAATTTACTTAGTATAGTTATAATCTTTAAATAGATATATTTATTAAATTACTTATTATAATCTATAGTCTTAAATATACTTATTAAATTACTTACTATAATCTATAGTCTTAATTACTATAAAAGGTATATAGTAACTACTTATTTAGTAAGAAGAATTCTTTATTATTTATATAAATACTTCTTACTTTTAAATAAATATAAAGTATTTAGTTTAAAAAGAAAGACTATATACTTAGCTTATTATCTTCTTTATTATCTTAAAGTTCTACTCCCTTAGTAGGTAATATTATTAGTAACTTAACTCTTATATATAAACTAAGATTTTCTTATAGCTTTATTACTTACTTTATTATTTAGTATTATATCCTTAATACTAAAAGAGGTATTAAATATCTTAAAGCTTAAATCTAAAAGTAGCTAAGTTAAATAGAAGCTAAAGATAATTAATATACTAAGACTTAATAATTTTAGTAGATTACTATTAAAAGGCTAAAGAAATAGCTTTATCTTAACTAAGGCTTATAGTAGTAAGACTATAAAGGATTTTATTTAAAAATAAATATAGAATTAAGTCTATATTATTATTCTTATTAATATAAGCTTTAAAGAATATATTTATAGCCTTATTAAGAATAAAATTATAATATTAAATATAATTATAGCCTTTAAGAAGTATTTTAAATTAAAAGGTATTACTATCTTTTAAACTATAGCTAACTATCTTTTAATATTAACCTTTACTTAATATAGATCTATTAAGAAACTTACTATAGTATTTATTAATACTTAGGCTAAGTAATAATCTCTTAATAAAGACTTTAAAGTCCTTAAGGCTTTAATAGTATATCTTTTTATTAATAGTCTTAATAAAGATTTTAACTTCTATATTACTAAAATAGCCTTTTATCTTATTTTAAAGTAAACTAGTAATATTATTATAGCTTTTATAACTATACTTATATAGGTAGTTATAGTTATAGTTAACCTTATTAAGCTTAAATAATAAAATAATAAAAAGTCTAAATAATAAGCTACTTTAGTTACTATAATAACTATTAGAGGGTATTCCCCTTATAGTATAATAAAACCTAATACTATTAGGTATTTCTATTCTTTTTATAAGCTTTTAGGTTACTTTAATAAGTAATATTAAAAGCTATACTTTAAACTCTATTTAATAAACTTACCCTCTTTATTTTAATAAAATAAAAAGTATTAATACCTAACTAAGAAATATAATAATAAGTATAAATATAAAAAGGTTAGCTTTAAATAGTATATAAGTCTTTTTATAGACTTTAAGCTAGTTTAACTTACTTTTATTATTTCTTAAAGCTTATAATACTTTAATTAACTTAAGGTAGATAGTACTTTTATAGGTATTAAACCTAAATAAGATTTTAGTCTTTTTATATTATTATATTAAAAACTAATACTATTTAACTTTAATATATTTAACTATATCTTAGGCTATAAGGAACTTATAAAGGACCTATCCCTTTACTTAGGCTTTAATATTTAAGGTCTTACTAATACTATTTTAAAACCTACTACTTATAAAATAGCTATTATTACTATAAAAAGCTTTAAGACTACTTTAAAACTATATAATAGTATTCTATAGGAAGGTACCTTAATAAGCCTACTCTTTATTAGCTACTTAGTAATAAAGAATACTATAATAGTCTTTAATAAAGAAAGAGTAGTTATAATAAAGGATTAAAGGGTTATTCTTATTACTTAATAGACTATTAAAGTTTATATAATTAATTATATTACTTTAAATATTAATATATTAGCTTATATAATAAATAACTTAAAGTATAAGCTATAGTATAATTAACTTAGATATTTAGAAGAATAGAATATTATTAAACTTATTTCTATCTTTACTAGTATAAAGCCTATTAGCTAGTATAAATATTATATTAGCTATTTTATAGGGAGATAAAAAGAAAGCCTTTATATTTATTTATTTTAGAAAAAAATATATTTTCTTAAAAGCCTTTATACTAATATTATTAGTACCCTACCTATCTTCTAAAAGAAGGATTAGTATTAAGTTATTATTATTAATAATTATACTAGAATATACTAGCTATTCTTTATTAAAAAGAAATCTTAACTACCTAATATAATACTAAATTTCCTAAAGATATAAGAATATTTAAAATATAAATACTACTTTATCTAGCTAGATTAAAGGGGGGAGAATATTATAACCTAGTTTAAGAACTCTTATATTTCTTTAGGTATATATTTATAGTATTTTACTATTAATTAGTATTAATAGAATAGTATTATTAAGGTTAGGAATAGGATACTATAAGATAAGCTTTTTCCTATTATATATTAGTTAAAAGTACTAATTAAATTCTAGCTAGTTATAGTATAGGCCTATATTACTTTTTAATAGTATACCTTTATAATAAAGAATAATAAACTAAATAATTCCTTATAAATTATAGTTTAGAAATAAACCTAACCTTAGTTATTTATAAATTATAAGTAGTTATAAATAGTAAAAGACCTTTTATTATATTTTAAGAATAATTCTTAAAACTATTCTATATATTTTAATTAAATATAAAAGCTAAACTAACTATATTATCTTAAATACTAATAGACTTAATAGACTAGTAGTTATTAATAATATTATCTTTTAAGAATAGCTTAACTAGCTATTTAAAGATTTTAAATATAACCTTCTTTAGTAAAATAACCTTACCTTAGGCTATAAAAGTAAAACTATATATTACTCTTTAGGTTAATAGGTAATTAGTAAGAGATAAGAGTATATAGAAATTACTTTAATTACCTATAACTTACCTACTAGTAGGAGTTCTATAGTAAAGTACTATAGTATACCTACTACCTTAACTATAAAGCCTAAGTAAATAATACCCTTTATATCCTTTATATTAGTAGTACTAGGAATTACTAATAAAGATAATAATATTTATAACCTAGCTAATAATAATAACTTTATTAGCTATCTATATATATTAAGTAATAATAAATTTAAATTAATACTACTAGATATTTAATTAACCTTATATCCTATCTTTATTATTAGTATTAATAAGATACTATTTAACCTTTTTAAAATACCTTTATTTTTAGCTTTAAGTAGTACTATTAAGTAAGAAGAAAGACTTATAATATAGATTAAAATTCTAATTAGATTAGTCCTAGTATTTTAAAACTACTAATATATACTTTATTTTAATCTTAATAATATAATAAACCTTACTATATTTAATAACCTTATTTATAATAAAGAACTTATAATATATAAATAGGTTATTTTTTACCTTAACTTATAAAAGTAGAAAGGCTTAATAGTAGATAAGTATAACTCTTTAGTAAAGAACTATATTATAATTATAATTAATAGGCTTAAAAATAAGACTATCTTTCTAAGTAAGTAGGTATATAAACTTAAAAAAGGTATTAATAATAAGGTTATTTACTAGAAATCCTAGTATATAGTAAAAGGTTTTAATTAATATAAAAGACTTAATTATTATAAAATATTTATAAGTATACTAAAAATTTTAATACTATACTTACTATTAGTAATTATAGCTACCTTAGACCTTAAGGTTAAGTAAATAGATATTAAGATTACTTTCTTTTATAGTCTTATAGATACTAAAGTCTATATTAAAATACCTAAAGGATATTAAGAAGAATACCTTAGGAAAGTATAGAAGCTACTAAAGTCCCTATATAGGCTAAAGTAAGCCCTATAGATCTAGTATATAACCTTTTATAAAATACTTTAGAGTTTTAGCTTTAAGCCTATATAGCTTAATTATTCCTTATTTATTTATAAAGATAGCCTAATTATTATAGTTTATATTAATAATCTTTTTATTATTAATAAGAATAAGGTTATTATTATAGAGATTAAGAAAGCCTTATTAGATACTTATAAGATAATAGATATAGGCTTTATTAACTACTATTTTAGTATTAATATTTATTAAGACTAATATATAAAAACCTTTATACTTTCTTAAAGTAAATATACTAAAGCCCTTTTAAAAGAAGCTAGCCTTCTTAACTATAAACCTTATAACCTACTAATAAGTCCTACTACTAAAAGTATTAAGTAATAGCTAACTATTAAGAATAGCTAATATACTAAGACCTATAAAGGCTTAATTTATCTTTTTAACTACTTTAGGCTTAATATCTACTTTACTATTAACTATTATTATAGATTTATAACTACTTTACTAGTAAAATATATTATTAGCTTAAAATAGTTTTTATAATATATTAAAGGTATTATTAACTATAAACTTATTTTTATAAGACTTAATAAAAAACCTTAAGTCTATTATAATACTAATTATATTAGCTACTAATAAATATATAAATCTATTAATAGCTTTATTATTACCTTAAAGAGTAGTATTATATCCTAGTATTTAAAGTTATAGAATATTATTATATACTTAACTATTAAAGTAGAGTATATTTCTTAGTATAATATAGCCTAAAAAGCTATCTAGATTTAGTAGCTTTATTATATTATTATAAAAACCCTTAAAGAAAAGCCTATTTATATTAAGACTACTATCTAGGCTAATAACTCTAGTATTATTACCTAAGCTTCTAGTATTTAAGAATACCCCTATATAAAGTATATAGATATTTAATATTACTAGTTATATAATAAGAATATACTATACTAGTTAAGTTTTAGTTAAATTCTAAGTATTAAGAATACTATTAATATTATAATTAAGCTATTATTAAAGCTAGCCTTTTATAAGTATAGGTACTACCTAAGACTATACTAAATACCTTCTAAGCTATAATTTTCTAGGGGTTTATTCTAGAAGTATTATACTTTTAAGGCCTCTAGTCTTTAGAGTATTACCTACTAAAGCTATTCTATAAGTATTATAATTAATTAGTTCTATACCTTTAAGGTATTACCCTCTATAGGTATTATAGTAGGCTTTCTATTAGTACTATTAGTACTAGCCTTTAAGGTATTACCTACTAAAGGCTAGCTAACTCTTTATTAATACCTTTATTAGTATTAGCCTTTAGGGTATTACCTACTAAAAGTTAGCTAGTTCTTTATTAATACCTTTATTAGTACTAGCCTCTAGGGTATTACCCTCTAAAGGCTAGCTAGCTCTTTATTAATACCTTTATTAGTATTAGCCTTTAAGGTATTACCCTTTAAAGGCTAATAAGCTTTCTATTTACTATTATCTCCTTACTTCTAGGACTATTATAGGCTAACTAGTATTAAGCCTTTAAGGTATTACCTTCTAAAGGTATTATAGTAAGCCTTTTATAGTTATAAGTTATAAGGCTTTATAGGTCTTATAACTA
>NW_006271970.1:5304927-5395813 GCF_000225605.1 Cordyceps militaris CM01
CTTCTAGGACTATTATAGGCTAATTAGTATTAAGCCTTTAGGGTATTACCCTTTAAAGGTATTATAATAAGCCTTTTATAGCTATAAGTTATAAGGCTTTATAGGTCTTATAGCTATTAAGGCTCCTTTATAATTATAATCTTATAAAAGCCTAAGCCTTTATAAGTTTACTACTATTCTATTACTCTTAGGACTATTATAGTTAATTAGTATATTTAGTACTAATATAGTACTAATATAGTATACTTAGTATTAGTATAGTATTAGTATAGTACTAATATAGTATACTTAGTATTAGTATAGTACTATTATAGTATACTTAGTATTAGTATAGCGCTTAGTATACCTTAGCTAGTAATCCCTTATATATCTTATAGCTTTTAGAATAAGATGCCTTTATTAAATATAGTTTATAGTATAACTTTTATTTTCTATAAAATTTATTTATATAGGTTTTTAAGTTAAATCGCTTTATAAGTAAAAAGTAGAAAATATAGTGGTTATAAATGTTGTGTTAGTAGGCACTATAGTAGATATAGTTAGCTAAGTATAGTGGATATTTAGTAAGATATGCTGTATATAGAGGTATATAGTAGATAGATTTATACTATATATAGTTATATATAGTAGCTAGTTATACTATATAGTATATATATATAATAGTTATACTATATAATAATATATAAAGAAGTCTTAATACCTATAACTCTAATATAGGGTATTATAGGGGCTACTATAGTAGGTAACTAAGCTAATAAAGCTAGACTACTATAAAGACGCTATTACCTTCTATAGGTAAGTAAAGTAACTACCTATAAGCTATTAACTACTAATATATATAACTACTAATTATCCCTTTATTCCTATAATTTCCTAGTAGTGCCTAAGGTACTACCTATTTATATATTTAACTATAGCCTTTCCCTTCTATAGTTTATTTTATTAGTTAATTAAGAATTATTATTATATAACTATTCCTATAAAGTACCTTTATAGGCACTCTATACCTATAATCTTATAACTATTACCTACTTAGAATAGTAATCTTAATACTAATTAGTAATTACCTTTACCTTAATTATAGATTTCTAATAGAATACCTATCCCCTTTATACCTTTATAGCCTTATAACTTTCTAGAACTATCTATTCTATTAATTATAATATCTAGTATAACTACTAGAAAGCCTAGTATACTACCTAATATACTTAGTAACTTAACTAATAAAAAACCTCTAATTAAGTCTTTAGTATAGTTTTATATAATAACCCTTAAGATCTTAAGCTACCTATTAGCTATAATCCTTAATAAGGTACCTAAAAGCCTTACCTATCTTACCTATCTTCTCCTAGTTAACTAGAAATTATTCTAGCTATACTCTTTTACTTAAAGTATTAAAGAAGCTACTAACCTTAATTAATAAACTATTATAGTAATTATTTTCTATATCTTTATATATAATACCTATTATAAATAATTTAGTAACTACCTCTAGGAGTACCTTTATAAGGATTTTACCTATTAAATTAAAGCTAACTAGAAAATAGTTAATAAAGAGGTCCTTTATAAGTTTAAAGACTATTTTAATAGTATTAAAGTTACTTTATATACTAGTAAAAGATAGTAAATTATTAAAACTATCTAAAAGATTATCTCTAATAAATATATTAACTATAAAAGTAATTACCTTTTTCCTTTTCTAGAAAAAAGACCCCTTTTAATATAGCTTAACTAGTTCTTAGTAAAACTATTTACTATTAAATTAAGATCTATAAGGAAGCTACTATTTAGTTCCCTCCTAGCTAATAAACCCTTAAAGCTAGCTAATAATAAAAAGAAGGATATTTATAGTCTTTTCTATCTAGATAATAATAACTTACTTTAAATAGCCTAGGTATTAATACCTTAGTATATACTACTATTAGAACTACTTTATAAAATACTAAAGAAAGACTTATATAGTATAGAAAATACCCTACCTAAACCTATAAGGATTTACTAAGACCCCTATATAACTAAACTTCTTCTAGTACCTAGTACCCCCTAGGCGCCTAACTTACTTATAGTAATTAATACCTTTATACTTTTTAATACCTTATAGAACTCTAGTTATAATAAGTATACTTAGCCTTTTATACTATAACTATACTAAGGGAACTCTACTTACTAGTATTATAAAAGGTAGGCTACTTAGTAGCCCCCTAAATATAAAACACTACTACTACCCTTATTAGGACTACTTATACCCTTACTATAACTACTATAAAGACTATTATAACTATTATATTAATAAGGAGTACTACTACTACCTTTAGGATTACTATTACTACCTTTATTATTATTATACTACTTTAATAATAAAGGGTATAAGTAGCTTAAAAATAAACCCCCTAGGCTACTTATAGTAAATCTAAATATACTAAAGTAGATTAATAGTATTACTAAAAGGTATTAAAAGGCTAATAAGTATAGTAAAAAAAGGTATAACTTCTTTTATACCTAGATATATAACTTTATTAACTACTATAATTAAGCTTAGCTTTTAAAAGAGGCCTTATTATATATATTCTTATTAATACTTATTAAAAGAGTTTTAAAGTACTATATTTAGGTAATTATAAACTACTAAATAACTTATAGTAAGATAATTAAGGTAGTTTATAATTAATTTAAGCCTTTATTAACTTAAAACCTTTATATAGATAAATAAAGATACCTTTTATTAGATAAGCTAATAAAGGAGTACCTTATAAAGTTTACTATTAACTACCTTAAGTTACTAATTAATAAAATCTAGATCTTATATTAAAGACTATTTTTTATACTAGAAAATATAACTATACTTACTAAGACTTAAAATATACTAAAAAGTACTATATATAATAATAAAGCCTATACTATAGCCTTTATATAGCCCTTAGAATACTATAAAGACTTAATTTTAATACTTTAATAATTAATCTATATATATAAATAAACCTATTTAAAGTACTAGAACTTCTATATTAATAGGTAATTCTATAGTACCTAAATCCTTCTAAAGAAATAACCTAGTAGCTTAAATAGCGCCTTAAAATACTATTTTATATATTAAAAAGAAGGCTACTAGTTAATAAACTATATTAAAAAGGAATAGAAAGGTACTTATAATACTTAGGATACCTATAAGATCTACTAAAAGCCTTTAAGTAATAAGAAGTATTAAGCTTTCCTAGTAGCCTTTAAGGGAGCTTTAGAAAAGATACTATTAGTTTAGGATAAAGTTAATACCTATATTATTACTTTATTCTTTAATAAAGATAACTTTTTAATAAATAAATAAAAAAATATATAAATATTCTTTTTAAAAGCTACTAAAGCTTTTATTATAGTAAAAGACTAATCCCCTAAAAAGATTATATATTTCTTTACTAATATCTTTATTAAATATACTATCTATACTAAAGATCTATTCTAAAGTATCTTTAGTATCTTTAGTTATAAAGAATAGTATATAGAGAATATTTTTAAAGGGATCCTCCTTAATATAGGTACTATTAGTACTTTTAATACTAGTATAGTATAAGTAAAAATATTAATAAAACTAATTCTAAGCCTTTAAGTTATAAAATCAGCCTTTACTATAATAGTATATTTTAGTACTAGCTTTATAACCTTTATTAGTAAGATTATAGTATCTATAGTACTTAAAGTAATTATATTCTAGATACTACTAACTACTATACTATTCTTACTTTCTATTAAGAATATAAATATATTAGGGATTTAGCTAGATAATATTAATAATATACTCTACTAAGGATAGCTAAAGGTCCTTATTATAAGATACTAGGGATACCCCTAGTAGATATTATATACTACTAAAGCTACTACTTTCTACCTAATAAAAAGAGAGCTTTAGTATTTATATTACTACTTTAGGTACTCTTTAGTAGCCTACCTTAGCTAAATATTAGAATATATAGAAAAGGAATTTAGTAAAGAAATATTAAACTATTTAATAGCTACCTATAAGTAGTATTAGCTATATACTAAGTCCTTTAGATAATTCTAATTTACTTTAAAAAATAAGTATAAATTTAATTATAAAATACTAGCTAATATAATATATCTTAATAATTAATAACCTATTCTATATATACTAGATATTACTACTTCCTTCTAGGTAGCTTAATTCCTTTATAGAAGTATAGGAAGCCTTTTAGAAAGTACTAAAAGCCTTTAGAATATACTTTAATACTACTAGATTAATATATACCTTAGACCTTCTAAATAGATTATTTATAATATTAGAAGTAACTTTTTATTTACTAAATTCTATAAATATACTAAAAAGCTAGATATTTAAGTATATCTAGTACCTATAGAAGCTTATAATATAATTAGTAAGCTAGAATATTACTATACCCCCCTCTAGTATACCTATAATATTATCTATAAAGAGCTATAAGGTACCTTATATACTAATAAGTACTTATAACTTATTATTAAGGCTATAAATAACTCTATTAGCCTTAATAGCTTAATACCTACCTTACTAGTCTTTAGTACCTACCCCTACCTCTTAGAAGGCTTTCTACTATACCCTTTAGTAGCCTAATATACTAAAGCCCTTTAGAAAATAACTAATACTACTTAGAAAGCCCTCTCCTTATAATAAGTATATAAGGTATTAGCTATATATAATAGCCTTAATATAGGCCCCCTATATTACTTACTACTATAATTAGATATCTATATTTAGTATAAAAATATTAACTAGACTAGCCTTTATAAGTTAATAAGTATAAATACTAGAAAATATACTATAAAAATATTATCTAGCCTTATTAGCTTTTATATAACTATTATATACCTATTCCTTACTAAAGAGGACCTAGATATAGACCTAGAAGTACTATAAGCCTTTAAAAGTAATATTAATAGTAAGTATAACTTTAATAATAACCTAGATTATAATTATTAAGCCTCTAGGATTACTAAAGCTATTCTAAAGCCTACTAAAGCCTCTTTAGAGCCTACTAAGACTACTTTAGAACCTACTAAAACTATTTTAAAGCCTTTTAAGGCTACCCTAAGGCCTATTAAATAGATTTAAGTTATTATCCCCTATAAGCCTAGGTATTTATAAGTAATTCCTAGTATAAAGATAAAATACTAGCCTATAAAATACTAAATTCTATTAAAAATAATTAAAGATAAAATATTCTTTTTTATTAAAAAGAAGAATAATATAGAATACTACTTAAAGCTTTAAAAGGATAATATACTTCTTAATAATAAGCCCTTATTTCTTACCTTTATTAAAAAAGAGTTATAAAGCCTTTTAGAATATAGAGTTTTTTAATTTATTAAGTTTAACCTTACTATTTATTATAAATACCTATTTAAGTTCTAAATAGTTAATAAAATTAAGTCTAATACTACTAAAAAGCCTATAAAAAAAATATATATAGTTTTATATAATTATTAAGACTATAGTAAAGATATACTACTTACCTAATTACTAACTATCTAGAGGATAAGCTAGTATTTAATCTTAAGCTTTATATTAACCTAAATCTAATAAGGTTAGCTATTATAGCTTTAGGATATTACCTAGGCTTATATATAGGCTAGAACCTACTTCTAGTAGTATATTCTTACCTAGATTCCCCTAGAACTCTACTATCTTTACCTTAAAAGTACTATTATTAAGGTTATCTTACTACTATATAGTATTCCTAAGTCTAGTACTTACTAATAAGTAATATACTTTACTTACTACCTTAAGAAGCTTAGAATAGTATTATCTACTTATAACTAATGCCTTTTACTAGTTTTAAGCCTTAATCTAGGTATTATTAGTATATAGACTAATAATATAATTAGCCTTAATACTATTACCTTTAGTAAATAAAAAGCTAATACCTTTATTACTATTAGATTCTAGGCTAAGTTAAAAAAGATATTTATAGTAAAGAACCTACTAATATTTAATAGATATTATATCTCTTTAAATACTAATAACTCTATCCTAATAGTCTTAAAAGGATAATTAGAAAAGCTTTAGTTATTAATAGACTTAAAAAGGTATATTAAATAGTAAGCCTAAGGTATATACCTAGCCTTTATATACTAACTAGAAGCTATATTTAACCTATCTATTATTATATAATTTAAAGAGCCTAAAAAAGATAATTTTAAATACCTAAATACCTATATTTAGTAGTAAATTAAGAATACTACCTAAAGCCTTTAGTACTTACTAATCTAGTTAAGAATAGCTAAGCTATTTATTTTTATTAATAGTTCTTTTATTAATAATAAAGATTTTAGTTCTTAGCTAAGATATATAATTATTCTAGATAATAAAGAACTAATTAACTATATTAAAATTATTATCTAAAGTAATATTATTACTTAAAGTTTAATAAAAAATAAGTATATTACTTAAAGTATACTAGTATTAAAGCTATATAGTATAGTTTTAAGTATTAATATAGGCTATACCTTTTTTACTACCTTAAATAGGATTATAGAGTTAATAGGTTTAATAGTAGTTCTAATAATAGTTTATATAGATTTATTTTTACTATATAAATACCTAATAAAGCTTAGAACTACTAAAAAGAAGTACCTAATAATTAATATTATAATACTATATTAGTCCTATAAGTATTATAAGCTTACTAAGGTCTACTAGATTAATAGTAATAATAACCTTATAAATATACTAATAAAGACTACCTTAAATAAGGTATTATAGAAGCTAGTTAATAGTAACTAGTTAATACTATATATTTAAGGCTAGGTTAACTATACTATAGAAGCTATAAAGAGGCTTAGAGGCTATATAACTTAGCTAAAAGAAGAGACTACTAGTATTATACTAGTAAGCACTATAGTAAATATAGTTAGCTAAGTATAGTAGATATTTAGTAAGATATACTATATATAGAGGTATATAGTAAATAGATTTATACTATATATAGTTATATATAATAGCTAGTTATACTATATAGTATATATATATAATAGTTATACTATATAATAGTATATAAAGAAGTCTTAATACCTATAACCTTAATATAGGGTGTTATAAAGGCTATTATAGTAAATAACTAAGCTAATAAAGTTAGACTACTATAAAGGTATTATTACCTTTTATAAGTAAGTAAAGTAACTACCTATAAGCTATTAACTACTAATATATATAACTACTAATTATCCCTTTATTCTTATAATTTCCTAGTAGTACTTAAGGTATTACCTATTTATATATTTAATTATAGCCTCTCCCTTCTATAGTTTATTTTATTAGTTAATTAAGAATTATTATTATATAACTATTCCTATAGAGTACCTTTATAGGCACTCTATACCTATAATCTTATAACTATTACCTGCTTAGGATAGCAATCCTAATAGTAAAGCCCTCTATATAGTAGTAAGGCCCCCTATATAGTAGCGAGCTACCCTATACCTAATACGACTATAAGCTACCCTATACCTAGTATGACTACGAGCTACCCTATACCTAGAAGAAAAAGGTAACTTAGGTATGCTAATAGGTACTATCATATCTATTAGTAAGTAGGAGAATTAGGCTACTATTATAGTATATTATAGTGGCTATAGTAGTTACTACTTTTCCTTATAGTTATTATTTTATTCCTTATAGTTATTATTTTATTCCTTATAGTTATTTCTAGTTATTTTTCCTAGTTAATATAGATTAAGTAGGAGTAATAATAGGCAGCTCTAAAGCTAGAAGAATAATCTCCTATTACCTAGTATATCTAGTACTTACTTATACTATATAACTAGATAGAAGTTATATAATATAACAACTTTACCTCTTACCCTATATATACCCTATTAGTTATAATAATTATAGCTATTATTATCTATAGAACTATATTATAATAGTTATTATATAGTTTAGATAGTTAAGAGCTAGGAGAATATCTCTCTAGTTCTAAAGGGGGGTTATATCTAAGCCTAGGTATAATAGTAAATAGGAGAGGATAATATAAATAGGATTTTTAGGTCCCTCCTTATATTAGTATATTAATAAGGAGAATTTAAAGACTCTTTTATTATAAAGAAAGGCTATTAGCTTAATCTTACTTATATAAAGCTATATAATTAATAAACTAATATAGTATAAAAAGAATTATAAAGTATCCCCTTTTTTTTATATTAAATTTATAATAGATAATATATTAAGTAAATTTATAGCTATTTAACTTATTTTTAATAATATATATTTATATCTTTTTAGTAATTATTCTATATAACTTAAAGCTATTTACCTAGTTTCTTTTTATTACCTTTTACTATCTAGTTAGTATTTATTAATAGTCTTTTTAAGAGGTATATAAAGGGTAGCCTTTATTATTAGATCTTATAATACTATACTATTAAGATTAGGATCTATAATATAACCTAGGTTATTATATATTAAAGTTAAGCTATTACTCTATTCTCTTCTTATCTTATTAAGGTCTAAGCCTTATAGATAGTAAGGTAAAGGTAAATAAAGGGGATATTAAGTTTAACTTTAATATAATAAGTAATTATAGCCTAGAAGGCTTTTACTACTATATAAAGGTATATTACCTAAAGGGTATTAAAGGTAATAACTAAGCTTATTAGTCTATCTTTTAAGGTATATTAGGTAATAAAGCTATAAGCTATAATTAGTTAGATAGTATAAAGGTAAAGTTCTTTAGTATATCCTAGTTAAAGGCCTTAGGCTATCTTAATAAAAACTTTAAAGGCTTATTAAATAAAGAGAACCTTTATTTTAACTTTAGCTATATATACTATCTATACTAATAATAATATAAGCTAGACTTTTAAGAGTTAAATTACTACTTATAATATAAGCTAGTAGTCCTTAAGCTAAAGGCTTTTTAAGATTATAGATTAACCTTATTAAAAGTAAAAAAGCTAGAATTTTAGAATAAAGAATATTAAGGTATAGGTTACTAACTATTTAGAATAAATAGTCTATACTTATTAAAGCTAGACTATAACCTAATCTTAAAATACTACTATACTAAAAAGATTTATATTATTAATAAACCTTATAGTTATTATTCCTTAAACCTTAGCTAAGGCTTAATATAAAGATAATAAGAAAAGAATAAATAGAATTAATAATAAAGGGGAGCCTTATAGGATTCTTTATTAGATCTAGAGGGTATTTAATAAGGATCTATTTAAATAAATCTATATTATTTTATTTTAAAAGTAGGTCTTTAGTAAAGAAAGAATAATAGAAAGAAACTTTAAGTATTAAAAGGTAGTTATTACTACTAAGTAAACTATATTATTAAAAGTACCTATAATATTAAGTTAAAATATTAAGGTAAAGTTATCTTAGTATTAAGTAATTTAAATAAGTTTAACTACTAAGGTAATTATTATCTTTATTAACTATTATTATTAATTATCTATTTAGCTATTTAGAAGAAGCCTAGAGGATTTTACTACTTTAGCTACTTAGTTTATTATAATCTTTTTAAAGAGCTTTTTTATAGTATTTAAAAAGGTAATTAGTCTCTATCCTCTAGCTATCTTATATTCCTATTCTATCTTACTTAGCTTCTATATAATAATTATTATCCCTACCTAGTACCTTTTTAGAAAATATCCTATCTATATATAAGTTATATAAAGTATTATAAAGTAAAAGTATAGTAGTTCTCTTAATATCTTAAAGAACCTATAAAGAATCCTATTAAAGCCTAGGGTATTTTATAATATATACCTTATTAATATAAACCTTACCTAGTTTATAATAATATCCTTTAATACTATACTTATATCTTAGTTTAGAACCTTATTTACTAGTAGTTAGGGGTTATAAAAGCTTATTAAGGGGTTAAAAAAGAACTTTTTTACTAGGACTTTAACCTTTTCTTATCTTATCTTAGCTACTAGAAGGTCCTCTTTTTTTTTAAGTAATAAGACTATATTAAAGCCTATACCTTTAGTATACTTTTTTACTTATTAATAGTACCTTTAAAGCCTACCTAGTATCTAAATAACTATATCTAGGTAAACTCTTTATACTTAGTTCTTTACTTTCTAGACTATCTTATTCTAGGTAGTAGCTACCTAGTATACTCTTTTTTAGTCTTTTTTTATTTTAACCTTCTAAGCTTATCTATAGAGCTTTTAGGCCTCCTTTATTACTATAGTAACTTTAAGTATTTACTAAAGGGCTACCTAGCCTTATAAAGATATTTAAAAAGGAATACTTATTAATAAAATCCTTTTTAGAATCTTATCTAAGTTCTTAAATATAGTATTAATCTTTATTAAAATAAATAGCTAGTATAGCTTATTAGGATTTAAAGGAAACCTAATTATAACTTCTATTTATACTAGGTCTATATTTATCTTATATTAGGCTAGGTATATAACTATAAGGGGGGGAATAAAGAAGCTAACCTTTACTAGCTAAGAATAGTAGTTAGACCTTATTAGGTCCTTTAGAGAATCTAGTATTTAGCCTTTAAGGTTTAAAGAGTACTAAACTAGGTTTAATATACTTAATTTCTTATTAAACTTTTCTTTTATAACTATTCCTTAAAAAGTAATTAATATTATCTTAAGTTATTTTAAAGTAGATAGGGTTCCTTTTAATATTAATAAGGTTTTTTTATAAATATCTTAAAAGGGGTAGTAAATATTAAAATCCCTTATTATAATATATATTAACTCCTTATTTAAAGGGGAAAGGAGTTATACTAGATTTATATTAGGTTTAGAATAAATATTAAAAAAATAGACTAATAAGTTAAAAAAGATAATATAGTAACTATCTTTTTTAAAAAAGACTATATAATCTTTTATACTTATCCTTTTATATATATAAGTTACTATTCTCCTATTTTCCTAAAAGTACTAATATAAAGCTAATACTAAGGCTAAAAGTAGTTTATTATTTAATATTTCCTATATAGTAATAATATCTAGTTTAGATTTATTATAAAGTATTAACTATATTTAAGTACTACTTTTATTAATATTCTATAATAGTACTTTTATTAATAGTTATAGTATTAATATTCTTTATTACTTTAATAGGCTCCTAGGTAGTTACTTATAGGGTCTTACTAAGTCTTATTAAAAGGTTAGATATAATAAGTATAGTAAATATAGTAATTAGAGTAGCTACTTATAGGTTCTTAACTAGTTAGTTATTAATTAGTTAGTTTATTACTATTAATAATAGCTTATTTTAAATACTTAATTCTAATAAAAAGGGTATTATATTAATATTTATTTATAAAAAGTTTAAAAAGAAGCTTATAACTAAGGCTATATTAGTTTTTAATAAGAAAAAGGTTAAAATTATAAAAAAAGAGTTTATTTATACTTTCTTAGTAAAGTTATTTATACTTTAAGTTTAATTTATTAATATAACCTATTAAAAAAGGAAGGGTAACCTATTTATTATTATATTTAGCCTATTAAACTTAAAGGTAATATTAATTCTATTTAATAAGCTAGGAGGTCTTCCTTTTAGCCTTTAGTAAGAAGTCTAGGGGGGGGGCCTTTCTAGGACTAAGGGGGGGGGCTTATTAGCCTAATAAGTTTAATAAGGCATTATTTACTAACTAGCTTACCTAGCTTACTAAGCCTCTTTTATTTAGTAATAAGGTTTAAAGAAAGTATAGTAAATACTAAATCTTTTATAATTAGGTAAAAACTATTAGTTATTAATAATATTCTATATTAATAGCCTTTTAGTATTTTACCTAGACTAAATAGGCTTAGGCCTAGATTAGGTATTAACCTTTATAGTTTAAGTACCTTTCTTTATTTAGGTTAGCTATTACTAAGTAGGCCTTCCTTTTTAAATAGATATTACTAAAGTATTAATTATATTTAGCTTTTTTATTATAATAATAAGTAATATATTTTATAGTATAGTAATTATAATATTAATAAGGCTAAATAGACTTTAAAAAGGGTTTATAAATAAAGGCTTATATTTAAAAGAATACTCTAGTATTATAAAGGTAGTTAATAATACTTATCTTATAGACTTTAATAATAAAGATAGTTTTTAATTTAACTTTTAAATAGACTTAAATAGCCTTAATTAATATAATATTTACTTTATTAATAACTAAAAACTTTATAATAAAGTTAAAAATATCTTATAAAATCTTTAAAATAGGTATTTTCTTAACTACTATAGAATATTCTTATTAAGTAAGGTATACTTCTTTAATATAAACTATCTTAACCTATTTATTATTCTTAATATAATCCTTTATTTCCTTATAAAAGGAAAGGATTATATCTTTAAAGGGGAGTTAGTAAATAGTTATAATAATATTTACCTTTAAAGCCTTATTAGCCTTAATAATAAGCTTTTATAAATAAAGAGATTAAATCTCTTTTAAGTAGGAGTAATAGCTAACTAGTAGCTTAGTATTATAATAGGCTAAAACTAGCTTTACCTAGAGGCCTAAGGGCTTCTAGGCTACCTCTATATAGAAGATAGGCTAAGGATTACTTACTAGGTACTTTTAAAAGGCCTTTATTATAATATATTAAATAGCCTTAAAGAGGATAAGTTTTATATTTATAATAGCTATTTCCTTTTATATAGTATAGATAGAGTTTATAAGTTTTTATACCTTATTAAGACTTTTTTATAATATTAAAAAGAGTATTTTTTTTAAATCTTCTTTAAAGATTCTTAGTAAGAGCTAGGCTAGATATATACTATCTATATATAGGTATTATCCCTAGATAGGTTTTATAACTATATTTTTAATATTTCTACTTATAATTATTATACTTATAAGCTAAGTACTTTCTAGATTTATAGACTAACTAGTTATTAAGTTAATTTACTTACTAAACTTATTTTTTATATTTTAGCCTATAGGTAGGTATAGAGTAGGTTAGGCCTAGTATCTACTTATAAAGATAATAATATATATATAGCTTTTAGCTTTATTTTATTAATTAAAAGCTAAAATAATATAATAGTTAGTATATATTACTTTGCTTTTACCTTAGCTTATTATAATTATCTTATTTATATTTCTTTATAAGTTAGTTATAAGGCTAGGCTATATTACTTAACTTTTAGAAAAATTATTTAAGGTGCTTTTAGCTAGATTTAAATTAGTAATCTATATACTAACCTATATAAAACTCTATACTATAAAACTACTATATTATAAAGGTAATTCTTTATTTATTAATTATACTTTTATTTTAGTAATTAGCTTAATTATTATATTATTTATATTTATATTTTTCTTTTTAATTATTATTAAATTTAGTATTTTATAAGCTATTTTAAGTAGCCATAGTACTAGCTTCCTTCCTAGCCTTTACTACCTTACTAGCTTCCTTACTAATATTAAGGCCTATATAACGCTGATAGGCCTGGGGCCGAGCTGTTCCCGGCACGTACGGGTTATCCGAATCTTCCGCCGTGAGGTCAATCGAGTCCGGAGCCACCGCCGTCTCGGCCCTGGCCAGTGCCTGTGCGTGACGCTGGCCCTCTGGCTGGCCCTCTGGCTGGCCCTCTGGCCGGCCCTCTGTGCGTTTGTTCGGCCGTGGCTTTTTAGAGGCGTGCGTGCGTTGTGATAGCTTTAAAAATGCGTGCATAGGAGCGGTTTTTAAATTAGGTTAGGATAGGTAGTAGGTAGACACGTAACACGTCTATTAGGTGTAAATTACTATAGGGGGGCTGAAGCCAGCGTCTAACCGCTACCTAGCCACACCTAAGCCACAAATTGGTTAATAACTCTTAGTCTTGTGGTTAATAATTAGAAAAGGCCTATTGTTGGTGGCTCAGTTTGTATCGAACGTCGATTACGTATCGCAGTCTGCACAAAAGAAAGTTTTTAAACGCAGGTGGACCGAGTGATCCGAGAAATTTCAAGACTGCCCAAAAAACTCATCCTTATTTCCGTGCAACCCCGTCGTCAACAGAATTTACACTGGTGAAACCATCACCAGCGCGCGACACTCCGCTAGCCCTAACCAGACTCGCGCGTCCGCTCCCTCCCGACTGTTGAACAGCAGCTAAACCGGATCAACGCCGGCCCGTCAACACCAGAATGGGGCTTTCGGTTGAAGCACGTGATTTAAGTCCTGGGCGGGGCGCGCACGCCAAATCACTGTGGGAAAACCCTTGCAAACGGCACAAAATAGAGGTCATCCACTTTTCAAACACTTGAGAGCGACCTTTTGCCAAATTTCCACACCACAATTGCTGTCCTTTAACCCGACAAAACAACACAGCCAATTTCGTCAAGATGGAAGCTTCAAAGACCCCCGTCAAGCTGGTCAAGGTGACCAAGGTCATTGGCCGTACCGGTACGAATCTTCCAGTTGCCCTTCCGACATAGGCCCACCAATCTTCATATGCGACCCGGGAACACGGCCGAATTTGATCTTCGCTCGCTCGAATGAACCTCTCGCCTGGCGAACCGATTTTCGAAGACAGATTGGCGGGACTATACGACGTCATGGGAACTTTGGCTAATTTTTGTTGCTTCGAATAGGCTCCCGTGGTGGTGTCACTCAGGTCCGCGTCGAGTTCATGGACGATTCTACCCGTTCCATCATCCGCAACGTCAAGGGTCCCGGTACGTTCCCCCGGACAGACTGACGCACTCACGGCGAAATTCTGATAGCTCTCCAAATCCGCAAATTGAATATGCTAACCTGACCTTTCCCCACCAGTCCGTGAGAACGACATTCTTTGCCTGCTCGAGTCTGAGCGTGAAGCCAGACGTCTGCGATAAACGATGTCGGCGGATATTGTGATGATGACGATGCGCGCGCGAGGATGAACAAGTTATAAAAAAAAATCAGGGAGCAGGTCGTTCCGGAAGTTCTTCTACACTTTGGTCGAATAAGACTTGGTCTTTTGGAGTTGCGATTGTAGACAACTGGTGTCTTGATTGAATTAAACAAAAGGAAAGCACGGTGTCGATAGCATAGCCGGCAGGCAAACCCGGTCGGGAATACCTAACCTCATTCATAAACATGTCAAAAAGTACGAACCCGATCCCGAGCGCGCTAAGTGAGGCATACGGTGGATGGTTATGGAGTGGTGCGAGGCGGTGGCTTCTGGTAGGATTTTGCGGATTCGAAGCAATTGTCTCAGCATGGCTTGAAGAAGGTGTGCAGTCGCAAGCTTTTTGGGGAACGAGACAGTGGTCAGCGAGCTTGGCGAGCTGGCAAATCAACCGAGGGACGCTATGATGAAGCAAAGTGCCAGCTGTTGCCTGCAATGCGAACGTCTTAGGCGCAGATCCGCCTGCCTGCGTGTAGGACTCGTAGCAGATACTTGCTCTTACTGTCGGGAAGCGCCTCAATGGCATCGTCGCGCACGTCGTACAGTTCAGACTCTTGTTCTTCTTTAGTACAGTCAATCACCGAAATTACGCCTGCCGTACATGTCGACAACGAAGCACAGGACCTTGCGATGACGTCGTGACATATCTAAGTGGAAAATGTCCATACTCCATCAGCAAGAGGTTCTTGATATTGCACACGACCGGCTGCTCAGTGGTATTGTGCGGGCGACTCACTCCCTGCAATAAAAGTCCAATAATTGATCTACGTTGAATGCGGCCGCGATTGACTTTGCCCTGTTGGCTCACTAATATTACATGTTTCAAGAGCGACAGTCGAAATCCAGTTTGCAGTCGTCTTGCATTGGCGTGTAGCAAGGACTTCTAGCTTATCCCAATGATTTGAACCCGTTGCTTGGCTCGGCTCTATGCTGTTATTTCCAATGGGATTAATATCCTCGTACTAATATTCCTTGGAGGCCAACTCATCTTATAAACATCTTGTTGGCGACGTACGCAAGTGGCCACGACTTAACACCCTGGGCTAAAGGTACCGCGTGTAATTACCACGACAGAATGGCTCGACCAATTCCAGTGAGTAATATAAACCCGGAGATATCTAGACGATAGATTGGCTAAGCCCGACTCAATGGGCTGTGTTGATTGAGCGTCGTATAGTTTCTGAAGACACTACAGGGTACGGCACCTTGCCCCTGTCGCTGCGATACGAGACACTCCAGAGCCTCAGCCCACTTGGCGACGTGGGTTCAGGCACCGAAGGGGCATGCGCCACAATTCTTCAGCGAGACAACCTGCCATGTTCCTTGGAGAAAGTTCCTCGCAGTGCTCTGAACCAACGTCAAGATGGCTGAACTTTTTTTTCGCTGATTTATCACAATTTTAACTATCCAACTAGTTAGCAAATAAAATGGCTGGTTCCAAGTCTCGAGCCTCGAGGCGCGTCATCGTGGCTGACAACTGAGGAGCAAGCAGCCACGCCACAGCCTTCCTTGTTCACCTGCCACTGCCACCACCTCTTCCTGGTGCCACGAAGCTTTGCTGCCCGGCCGCCATTCCACCTCGCATCACTCCCGGGCCCCCTTTGACTGCGACTGCCACGGGTCAACATCCCTTACTAGAAGAACCCTTTGCGCCCTGGAGCTTGCATCGCACAAGCATTGACCTTGCGCCTGCCGTTCAGCGCATCCAAACGCCGCATCTTGCCTGGCACCGTCCGCCGTTACGACAACCTCGGACCCCTCAGACCCTGCTGTCCCCCCGGCCCGAGCGCCTGTCCCCGCGACAACCACGGCCGTTTACCGCGCTCGGAACTCCCGTGGACGGCTCGTCCTTTGCAGCAGCTCCCGCGAGAGTATCCGGCACAGGGGCTCACTCCGCAACGTCAGCAATGTCGTCTGACTTCCGCGGCCCAGGCGACAACGCCTTGCCCATCTCTTCAGGCCCACCCCAGCCATCGCAGTCCGGCGCGCCCGTAGGCAAGACCTCAGAGGACAGCGACAGAAAAGAACCTGTCGCTGATTTGGAGAAGCCCCAAGGCGTCGAGCCCGAATCTGACGACGACAAGAGCGAGGTTGGCGATACCCCTCATGGCCCAGCTCCTGGCGGAGCTCCTCCCGCCGATGCTTCGGCACCCAGCCCAGCCGAAGCTGCGCTTATGAAGCAGGTCAACGCAGTTCTTTCTTCAGAGGTAATGCGACTCCCCGCGTATCACAATGCCGACGAGCTGCTAACACTCGATAGATTGGTATTGCCACCCTGCTGAACCGTCTCAAGCAGAGCCTTGCGTCTGCCAAGGTAATCAATGCGCCAATAGTATGCACTGGCCCTCAGCTGACATTGTTGTAGGAATTTGCGACATTTCTCAAAAAGCGCGCCATTCTCGAAGACGACCACGCCCAGAGCTTGAAGAAGCTCTGCCGCACGACTCAGGAGAACATGCGACGAACAGATCACCGCACAGGCAGCTTTGCGAAATCCTACGACGAAATGATGTTCATCCATGACCGCATGGCCGAGAACGGTATCCAATTCGCAGCCTCGCTCCACCAAATGCACGAGGACCTGATTGAGCTGGCCAACAACTCGGAGCGCAACAGAAAGACGTGGAAGACCAACGGCCTGTCTGCCGAGCAAAAAGTGGCCGACATTGAGCAGGCCATGCGCAAGAGCAAGGCCAAGTACGACTCGCTCGCCGAAGAGTACGACAGAGCGAGAACCGGCGAGGGCAGGCAGGGTGGTGGCAAGGTCCTCGGCGCTTTCAAGGCGCACAAGTCTGCCGCGCAGCAGGAGGAAGACTTGCTCAAGAAGGCCCAAAATGCCGAGCAGGCGTACTACAGCCACGTCCAGACCTTGCAGACGGAAAAGTCGCAGCTCGAGGCGTCGCATCGCCCAGAAGCCGTCAAGGCCCTCAAGGATCTGGTGCTCGAGATAGACTCTGCCACCACCCTGCAGATACAAAAGTTTGGTAAGTTAAAATCGTATATTGTTACCCGAACGACTTCTCATTTTTTTTAGCCGCCTTTAACGAGAAGCTACTCCTCGGCAATGGCTTAATCGTGTATCCGTTCAAGAATCAGCCTGGAGAGACGACTCCCCAGCCGCGAAGCCTTCGCCAGGCCGCATCCTCTATCAACAATGAGCGGGACTTCAACGAGTACATATCGACCCAGCAACTCAAGGTGGCATCTTCTACTGAAGTCAAATACGAAAAGAACCCACTACTGAACCCTCATTCCTCTGGTGCACCCCGACCACACAGCCAGCCCTTTGCCCCTCCCGGCCAGCAAGGTTCCATGTCCTCGTTTGGTCAGGCCAACCCGGCCGCTGCGGGTGGCATGCCCAGTCCAATCGCGCATCAACCGCAGACCATGGGTGCCAGGTCGAGCACTGGCAACTATGGCGGACTCACCAGCCCAGGTGGTCTCGGCAGCCCCCAGAGCCCCGTTGGACCCGGGCAGGTGGCCGGCGTATCGCAAGGCGGATTTCCCGACCAGTCGAGACCCTTTGGCCAGCAGCATACTCGAAGCTTTAGCCAAGGAAACGCTCTTAGCTCGCCTGGTGGTCTTGTTGGCCTGGGAGGACCCCCGCCACAATACGGTGGACGCGGCGGCCCGCCTCAAGCACCCCCTCACCAAAGTGCTCCGCGATACGGAAACGGCCAGCCCGGGGCGCCACCCCAGCTCGGCGCCTTGCCCTTCCAGGGTGGCAACGCTCCGGGACAGCGCGCATCGCCGCAGCAGGGCCAAGCACCCTTTAGACCTCCAGGCGCCTCGAGCGTTCCCAACGGCCCCGGTGAGCCTGGCGCACGCGGATCGCCACAACAAACGACACTGCCGTTTCGACCGCCCAGCGATGTCAAGAGCCCTGTCGGTCTCGGCGGTCCCGGCGCCCACCCCAGCGTCATGCAGCCTGGACCACAGCCCCCGCAAGGCCAGCCGCCGGCGTACCCCAGCGCGCACGGCACCAGCGTCATGGCCAACGCGCCGCCAATGAAGCCCGTCTTTGGCGTCTCGCTGTCCAAACTGTACGAGCGCGACGGGTTGGCCGTGCCCATGGTCGTGTACCAGTGCATCCAGGCCGTGGACATGTACGGTCTTGGCGTGGAGGGTATCTATCGCCAGTCCGGCTCCCTGACGCACATTAATAAGCTCAAGAGCATGTTTGATGCTGGTAAGTAAACCTGTCGAGGCCAAAACACACGTGAATTGTGTGCTGACACGGACTAGACTCGCAGAACCCGGCCCTGGACTTTAGAAACCCGGAGAGCTTCTACCACGACGTCAACAGTGTCACGGGTTTGCTGAAGCAGTTTTTCCGCGACTTGCCCGATCCGATTCTGACGTCGGAGCACCACGGCAGCTTCGTCAATGCAGCCAGTAAGTCCCTCTTCCTTTCTTTCCCTTCTTTCCGCATTCTCCCAAAGACGATCGACTAACCTCGAACACGTAGAACACGACGACGATATTGTGCGCCGCGACTCGCTGCACGCCATCATCAACGCCCTGCCCGACCCCAACTACGCAACGCTGCGCGCCATTACGCTGCACCTCTACCGCGTCATGGACAATGCGCACCTCAACCGCATGAACTCGCACAACCTCGCCGTTATCTTTGGTCCCACGCTCATGGGCAGCGACCCGAATACGGCCATGACGGACGCTGGCTGGCAGATTAAAGTCATTGATACGATTCTGCAAAACACGTATCAGATCTTTGACGAGGACTGAAAGATGACGCTGGGGGTTTGTCTACTTTTTGTCAAGTTGTTTTTACATGTCTCTTGTTTTTGGGGTTTTGGTTGGAAGGAAGAGCTTGGATCTGGCTCTGGTTCTATTTATTCGTACATGTCAGAAGATCTGTTTTCCCCTCCCAGCACGGCGTCATGATGTTGGTCCACCATCTCCCTCGTTGATTTTTCTGCCTTGTCTTGTCATCTTGAAACATCCTTCTTGCTTTGTATTGGTTGGCTTTGTCTTTACGTACTTTTTTCTTTCTTTATATTGTTCAACAACTCCCCCCATCTTTAGCTAGTATATGCTGGTAGCTACTGCACAACGAAAAAAAATACATGAGAAAACAAGACTGCTTCAAATGAGCATAACTTGCGAATTCACGAATACTGGTCTTACGGTAAGGGAATTATATATATATCAATGAATTCTTCATTAATTCAAAAGTTAAAAAACATGCAAAAAATCAATTCAGGGTTAGAGAACAAAAAAAAAACTCCGGTATACTCAGAGCACGCCTATGCATGCGTGCATGTTCTGGTTCGCCATTCAATGATGCGATGCTGCTTTGACACCGAGGACCTTGAGGAATATATATGCTTTCCCACTCCCCCCCCTCCAGCCACGAACCTGTACCCCCCTCCCAATGCGAAATCGGACATGATTTCATTACCCTTGTTCCTTGCCCATTGTTCTTCGTTCCCCCTGTGTGAGGAATACTCCCATGATGAAGTTACAATGAATATAAAAAAGTTGAGCAACTCGCCGCAAAATGGTGAAATATGCAACCCCCTCCCCCAGTTTGCAAACAGGAGAAAAGAAAAAACGCCAACACCGTCTTGCAAATGTAAATTGACAAGATCACAAAAAAAGCAAAGTAGCACAGAAGTGATACAAAGGAGAGAGAATGCGACCAAGAAAACAGGCAAAGGTTATAGTCATCCGTTATTCGTCAGGTGTGCAAGATGTTGAAAAAGTGGTTTGCGCAAAAAAGAGCGTTTTCGTGCGTCGTAATATAGAATGGCAAAAGAACGGCAAAAGTTACTGGATCTTGATGGCCTCGAACAGGCCTAGGGACAGGCTTGTGTCATTATCGCCGACATTGGGCGTCGGCTCGCTGAGCGCCTCCCACCGGCGGAGGGCAAAGTGCGAGTAGCGCTCCTGCAGCGTCGGTCCGATGCCGTACATGGCGGCGAGCCCGCGCGCCGCGGCGCTCAGCGGGACGGCGCCGCGGTCCCTGTGAGCGAGTACGAGGTTGTCGGCGGCCGTTGGGCGCGGCGCGCTAAATAGGTAGTAGATGCGCGGGTCTGAGGTGCCGATGCCGCGGGCAGAGGACCCGGGCTGGGCGAGCACGTTGCGGGCGCAGTGCAGACGTACGTCGTCGGGGAGGCCGTCGACGAGGAGCAGCGAAATGTCAAAGACTTGCTGGGCGAGCTTGCCACGGGGCGGGAGCGACTGCTGCGCCTCGAGCGCGAAGAGGATTCCGCAGAGGACGAGCACGATGCGAGCGCGGGCTTCGTGGTTGTTGCTCGTGGTGGTGGTGATGGGAGGTGGAGCGACGTTACTGACGGGTTTGTTGACGACAGCGGGCGAACCGGCTGCGATGGGAGCGGCCGTGTCTGAGGAAGACGACGAGGACGAGGACGCGTATATGCTGTGGAGCGTAATGAAGCGTAGCAGAAACGGCAGCCAGTGCTTGCGGACGGCATCTTGCGCCGCCGACGAGGCGTCGGGGACGGAGATGATGTCCCACAGGTCGGTGAGCTTGTCAACGAGCGTCGATGTTAGCTGGGCCGACTTGGACGGCGGCTGGCCTGAGATGATGGCCTCGATGACGCCAAGCAGGTTCTGCGCGAGCTGGATGCGGTCCTCGCTCGTGGCGCGCGCGACCAGGTCCGGCGCTTTCGCCGACGGCATCATCGTGAGGAAGCGCCCATGCGCCTGGCTGCGCAGGTGCTGCGTGATGTCGTCGCTAAGGCACGGCAACATACTCGTCCACATAATGTTGCGTGCCTCAATGGCGCTGTCCATAGCGCGGGCAAACAAGTCGAATTGGGATTCCGGCGGCTCATGCTGGCGGGGATCTTGTGGTAGCGAGAGCTCCATGCTGAGACTCAGCTGGCAAAATGGCATCGTGAGCTCATTGGCCAGGCCAAGAATCTTGTCAAACGAGGAGCTCGTGTGCGTGTCGCCGGGCGTGAGCAGCTTGGCGGCCACAGTCCGGATCAGAGCGGCGGCTTCCGGCGCCAAATCCTTCATACTGAGGGCGTCGGCAGCGGCCGTCGAGTTGGTTACGACGAGGACACGGAGCGCCTCGAGCACGTCGTCCTGGCAGGTGCGGTCGTCAAGCGGGAGTGTGGTCGTCGTCGAGCGGCTGCGGAGGATGGAGTACTCTTGCACGGCGTTGCGGATCAGCAGCAGGAGCGCCTTGGCATGCTCCATCTGGGCTGATTGCTGGTAGACGACGAAGCGGTAGGACTCGTCGGCCGTGAGGGGGGTGTTCTTGGGCAGCGGGCGCAAGATGAGCTGCAGGAGCTCCTCGAGGTAAATGGCCGCACCGCGGGGCGGGCCCGCGTCGAGCGCGGCGTGGACGCTCGCGGCGACGGGCGCGGCATTGGCGGTGTGGAGAATGGTGACCATGGTCAGGCAGCCGAGGCTGACGAGCAGCGGCAGCAGTTCCCGCAGCGCGGGCCGCTCCTTGAGCGAGCGAATGTGGCTAACCCAGTCGCTTATGAGCTTATCAAAGTGCTGCGCGTCAAAGATACGCAGGCGAGCGAGGAGCGAGGCGTACACGCGGCGGCTCGCGTCCAACTTGTGCCAGCCGGTTTCGAGCCGGGGCACAATGTTGCGGAAGAGACGGTTCATCGTTGGGTGGTCGATGCTGTTGCCCGTGGCGAGCAGCTTGTCAATCTGCTCCGAGAACTCGCCCTCGGGGTTCGTGGCCTGGCTGACCATGTTGTCCGAGACGGGGGAGCAGGCGTCGATGGGATTACTACGGTCCGTCTGCGTCAGCTCCTGCTGCAGGTTCTTGGCCACGTCACCCTGGTTGGGCATGCGCTGTGCCAACGACGACAGGGCCGCGAGCAGCGGCCGCGCGACGAGCCCGTGCTCGCAGCTTGCCGCTTTGAGCCGCTCGACGTAGAGCGCAAACAGGTCGTCCGCGACACCGACGGCGAGGAGGACCTGGAGGTTGACATTGACCGTGTCGACGCACGCGGCGAGGACCTCCATGTTGGACATTCTGGAGCAGCTCCGGAGAACCTCACCGAGCATAGAAAAGTCGCCGGTAGCTTCGAGAATGGCGCGGGTGGATGTAAACACGTGCAAGGACACGTCAGTATCGAGGCGCGGAGGAAGCAGGCTTTGAAAGGCGTTGCGAAGGTGAGTGCCAACAGCGCTCTTGAGAGCAAAGCTGCTGATGTTGATGCGACGGACAAGTTTGCGAAGTGGAATAGGTTTGATTGGTAAGGTGCCGCCATCGTTGGTTGTTGCGCGTAGTCCGACAGTCTGATTGACACATTGAATGGCCATGGAAATATCACGAGCTTCATCGGCGACGTTGTAGTGGGCGGCGCGGCGCAGCAAGTTGGCGCGATCCGTCTTGCGGTCTTCAGGTATGCAATAGATGGGCAACTCCACCAGAAGCCTGGATGCACATGGCCCTGTTTCTTCCACGTCGGCAGCACTGTGACAATTGCCTCGAGCAATCAGCCACTGGATATACTGAGATACGGAAAAGTGCCCGGTCCGCGCCAGCTCGGTGACTAAGCGGTACACTGACTGTTTTCGTACGACATCGCCGGGCTCTATGGAGTCTAGAGTGTCGAGGATAGCACCGGTCGTGTTGACGCGAAAGCCGCTCCAAGACCGCAGCAGGTTGGTGGCGGTATAAATCTTTTCCAGGCCTGGGCGGTGAAACGAAGTTACCCATTCAATGACCGTCTTGAGGACTTGTGTCTTGTCTTCCGAGGTCGACCAGCACTTGTAGGATAGCTCACGATCGACCTTGCCATACAAAGTGGCGTCTAGAAGCTTGACCAAATGCTCCTTGCCACCAATGGGCGGGGAGGCGGCGCTGGAGACCAAGAGTTCCGAATTTCTTTGGTTGATAGAACGGTATGCTTGCTGTAATGCTCGCGCATCCGTTGGGAGAAAGGCCGAAAGACATTCGCGGTATTTGAACCACTGAAGTGGTTGGATAAAGCTCTCTGGGTTTTTTGCGACGAGTGTCTTGAGGAGCGACACGAGTTGATTCGAGAGGGGCATCAAAATGTCTCGATCGGGATCATTATATATCTGCACAAATTAGCAACGCTCAAAGCATTTGGTACATGGACATACAGTATTCAAGTGGTTTAGTAGAGCAAATACGAGGCGACGACCCGGCTTCCTAGACCGAAGTATGTCTGTCCAACAGATTTGCGCAATCAAGATCCACATGGGTAGCTTGGCTTGGTTGCTGCCTTCCAAGCCTGAGACGATCCAGTCTAGGTAATGATCCCGGTCTAATAAGTGTTCAGAGTAGAGTACAGTAGCGAGGCGGATGCTTGGCATGGGTTAGCGTATAGAACGACGGTGACACTTGGTTGCGCAACTTACGAGTATGTCACTCTGCGCTTCCAGTCAGGCTCGCCAACCGAAGAGACAATAGAATCGACAAACTGTTCCACAAAGATGGTCCAGTCCCTAATCCACTTGAGCTCGTTTCCCATGGCCAGTCCGCTGGTGACGCCCTTGCGTTTGAAGGACCGAATCTCGTTGGCGCCGACGCACTTGGCTAGCCATATGGCTCGCTCGGTGGGCACGTTTTTGTTGAGACACTGGTCGAGGAGAGTTCGACCGCGAATACCATGGGGAATGGTGCGGCTGAGGCGGCGTAGTGAAATGGTCGGGTTCGCCAGATCCTTGAGCCACACCTCACGTTTCGTATCGGTGAGTGTGACGCGAGGAGGCGGCTTGAAGGTGGACGGGGCAGTGATTTGGCCACGGTTTCTTCGTTGGTTGAGGACTCCCATGAATATGGTGGACAATGCATTAAGACCCGTCTTCTGCTTAAGAGACGGGTAGACAGCAAGGCGGGCCGAGGAAGTCTCGTTTTGGCTGCCGCGGTCCCAGGTTCCCTTTTGTATTGCCTCGGTGCTCCATTCGTCCTCGTGGTGGCGGCCGTTCCAGGGAAAGAAATCGGCGTTTCCGGAGAAGAGACCCTTATTGAAGGGGTCGCGGTGGAGGGTGTCAGGCTTGTTGGTTGAGAGGTATCGCGGCGCGGGGGGTGGCACCTCAATCGTGTACTGCTTCGGCTTGGAGTCCCGCTTGAGGAGTGCCGTTGGCGGGGCGGCCGTCTTGTTGCTGGGGACGAAGCGCTGCAAAGGCGCTCGGCGGCGGGGCATGGGCATCGGGGGGATAGCCGAGTCGGCGTGGGAGGCGCGGGACAGGGCTGGGCTTCCGTGGCCGCTGGCATCTGTGCTCGAGTCGAGGGCGGCGCTGTGGGAGAGAAGCGAGGGTGTGCCGAGCGGCGAGTCGGTGGCGGGGCCGGGGGTCAGGCCTTCGTCGTTGGAGAGCTCGATGCGGAGCTTGGAGCCAGCTGTGCGTCTCGGGGTGGCGCCATGGCGGCTGGCGGTGCTGGCCTGCGATGAGGTTGTCGAGGCGTCGGTCGGGTCGGTCGGTTGGCTGTGGTGGTCATCCTTGCGAACGGGCGAAAGGGGCGGCATGTACGAGGACGACAGGCCGCGCTGGTGAGCTTGAAGGGCCGAGCCGGAGGGCGCCCGCGGCTGGGCTCTTGGCGGGACGCCCATGGAATTCCTAGAGCTCATGCCGTGCAAGAGAGAGGAGACGCCATCCCGGAGCAAGGTGGTGCTATGCTGACAGTGTTGGCTCGGAGCGCGAGGGGGGAGGACTTGCGCAACAAGAGAGGCGAGCCCAGCGTCTCAATCGATGTGTTTATGCGATCCGAGGTGAGCCCCGGTGATGTGGCCAAAAGACGCAACGTCGATGGTGGGTGTGGCGGTGGTGGATGGTTTTTGGTCTTCGGTGTCGCCGCGCGGGACTTTGAAGCGCAGCCAGGCTAGGTAGGGCAGCTGCGGGGCCGGCCGGGACAGAGGAAAAAGAAGAGGGTTCAATAGAAGAGGTCGAAGCGGAGGATTCGACAATTCGATAGAGGCGGGGGCGGCGAGAAGGAGCGGGTGAGTCGAATCATGGGCAGGCGGTAGGGCGACGTTGGGGGAGAGATGGCCGGGGGTTGAAGATATCGTGGAGAGAGCGGCACGCGCAGTTTGGAATTGGGTGGAGGTCCTGGAGGAGGTGCGGAAAGCGGTTGTTCCAAAACGGGTACGTACCGTGTGGGTGGTGCGGTGGATGAGTAGGGAGTTGATATGATTGGTGAATGGTGAGGCCACCACAGATAAATTGAGTGTGCTGTCTGCCTTGTATGTACCCAAGTACCTACCTACAGCAAATAAGTGTGTGCCAGTCTGAGTCGCTCTCAGCCATGACAGATCGATCTGGGTGCCTATTCGTAGAGTGCACCGACGTTTTTCTTTTGACCTTTTTGTCACACAGGATTTTTTTGCCAACGGAGTTGATGTCAAATCCATCCACACATTAAAGACTGTTACAGACGTTGTGCGAGGGATGGGGCAGTGCGAGGTGATACCGATTAGGTACCTACGTGCTATCTTGGGCAAGGTACCTGTTGGCACCACGCAAAGCATTGTACAAATTATTATTACGGATTACGGAATACCGGAAAGACCTCGCAGGATACCCTGAATCCACCCCCAACCAACTCCTGTAACGAACACTTCCTGAGGTACGTAACCACGCGCACACCCCGGCTTGCCCGTCTGGCCCGTCCCGATTCGGTGCAGGCGGATTAGCTAAGGCAGGCGAGCGGCGGGCTGCCCAGCCTGGGAATAGCGTCACGGGAGGTCGTAGCTTGGCTGCCTGGCACGAACAAGTCACAAAGAATACCGAGTACAGATGACTACCTTTGAGATATTTGAATACTTGGCTTTTGCCGTGTCAGCCATTACTACCTACTAGGTACGAATTAGGCATCCACCGCAATTGCTACCGGACCGCACTATCCAGACGCTATTCTTGGTCAGTCGGCACCAATTTGTGGCCCGGCTCGCGTCAGCAGGGCTAGATGACGGAGCCTCTATTGCTACTAACCTTCTCCTTTGTCCTCGTATTACAAACACACACCACACCACCACCATCAGACCTCATCCCATCTATCTTGCCAACCATCCAACCAACCCGCCATCCATCAAAGCACGCATCCGCAGTTAGCTTCCCAGCTCCACACCCTTCCCAACTTCAATACCCGATCCCTCATCCCTCCACTAACCAAAGCCTGTGCTCCGATAGGTCAGCAATCGCTTCTTCTGTAACTTGCGTGCTGCGATGCCCGACTCTGCCAGGCCGCTGATAGATGCCCAGATTCCTCGTTGCGCATAGGAAACAGCAACGCCAGAGTCTGCGGCCCTACATTACTAGCCATCAAGCACACCGATTCATAGTGCCGCACCTGGCGCCGAAAATGCACAGATCCCGGAGCTTCTACACCTGAGACACCCCGTATTACCGCGGCAAAGACAATCACACCAACCATGCTCGCATATGTATTTCAGTCTCGGCGACCTAACTGCTATTCATTGAGTCCTGCCCCCGCTAGCGAGGCCTTATTAGAAACAACACCACCGCTCCAGCTCCGCAAAGGAACGACGCAAACATGTACGGCAGTCCGCTCCAGCTGTGCCCGAGGCGAAAACTCCAGCTCAGCGCCTGGGCCAGTATTGGGCCGGCTAACAACGACCCGGCTGTGTCCATAATTGACAGCGTGCTGTATATTCTTCCCAGTCGATGTGGCTCTACCATAGTGCTTACCATCGACTTCATAAAGATGCCAAACCCGCCCCCGAGATTGTAGAGTCCGATTCCTTCCCATGTTAGGATACCGCAGTACTCCGTACTTTCGCAAATTTGGGCACGGGCACCTACCGAAAATAAGAACCACCACGGTCGGCGCGAGTGCCAGCGCGAGAAAGCCTGCGGTGAATAGACAAATCGATATGCGGGCCAAGGTCAGGTCCTTCCTCCGAGGTGACATGTGCATCCTGGCCTGCAGAAACTTGTCTGTGGCCGGCAGGATTGTCATGTGCAAGATGATGGCCGCTGTTGCTCGCCACATGAGTAGAAAATTTGCCTATACGCAGATGAGCAAGGTGGCAAAGCATAGCAGCGCGTCCACATACTCGTCCTAAAGTCAGCTGGTATCTAACGGACGCGTACTGCACCAAAAACTGCATCGACTTCCTGGCAAAGTCCGAAACCATGAAGACGCCCGACAGAAGAAGCAGCGGGCGCTGGCTACGAATATCCTGTACCACCTGCAACGTGTGCTTGACCGTCGACTTGAACGACCCGTCCTTTGTCGCCTCTCCCGTCCGAGTGTGAGCACCCTCTGCGGTAGAGCCAGCAGAGATTCCTTCAGCCTGTTTCTTTGACAAGGTTTCTGGCAGGCAGCAAGCGACAAAAATTGTCAAACCATTGCAGCAGACGCCAATCACAGCCGGCACCCACGGGTTGCTGTCGATAAAGTACGACGCGATGGGTGGCGCAACGACCTCGGCGCCCAGGTTCGATGCGGCAAAGTAGAGAGCCACCCTCGCCCGCGACGCAACCGGCGTCGAGTCGGTAAGGATCATGGTCAGGCAGGCGTTAGACACGGTGTCCCCACCCCCGAGTATAAGAAATGCCGACGAGAACCATGCATAGCGCAGCGGAAGCCCCATCCAACCTTCTATAACGTTAGCAGCTTGGTCCGAGAAAGTGGTACATCAAGCCGGCACGAACAGACGTATAGTTTCCAGCACGAGGCTAGAAAGGTGCCCACGATACCAAGGACAAAGATGGGCCGCCGGCCAATTTTGTCTGCCAACGCGCCAAAGTACAGCCCGAGAAGGATCCCCACGAGCGAGTCGAAAAATACCTGGTAGCCAAACAGCTCTGCGACTGGGCCCTGGACCTCGGGGATTTTGCAGCGCGCCTCGTCTGGCCGCCCACCGGTGCCGTTGAGCGCCTGCCCCGAAGCATACAGGTACCGCTGGCAGGTCATGTCTTCAAAGATGCGTGTCATGGGAGCAAGGCTGATGATGTAGCCAACATCTGCCACGAAGACGTTGAGAAAGAGCACGACCAAGGCTCGGGTGTTGATCTTGTCCGGTCGCGCATTGGCTGGCTGTTGGTCTTGTACACGGGCCGCCAGAAGCGGCTCTTCTACCGAGCGATCTGTCGCCATCGCCAGTGTCTCGACCAACGTGGTGCGTGCTGTCACTTCTCAGAATGCTCGCTGGCGTGATAAAATGTTGCAGGTCAAGTCCAGCTCAAAAGTGGCTCGGATTGTCGCCATAGTCTTGCTTATTGGGGACTTGCTTGAGTGGTCTGGTGCGCATCGCAACCGATCAAGGTTCTCATTTCAGCCTGATTGGTCTGAAGGATTCGGCGACCAAAGAGATCACCCATCAAGGTTCTGTTCTTGAAGCACACTACACTGAGATTTCCAGCAACATGTCGACCAACCAAACAAATGGCATAGGAGGTGGTCGAGCTACAGCAGGATTAAGGCCGAGATGATTCTTCATGGAAATATGACTACTCGACGACTGGCACAGGGTAGAAAATGTTTTCGACATTGTAACGGAGCTCAACTGCTCAACTGCTCATCTAGAGCCTGGCAGCGACATGCCAGCGAACAAGACCGACTCGTTTATAATGTCTTGTGGCGCTCCATCGTGGATAATTTGTCCCTTATCCAAGACAATGATTCGGTCTGACCTGAGGGCCCATGGAAGTTTGTGACAGACTGAGATGATTGTCTTGTCTTGAAGTTTCGCATCGATCAGCCTCTCCATCCGTTTCTGCGCATCCTCATCAAGACTTGATTGCAATGGTTAGCTTGAGGCGGCGTATATTCTACGACTTTACGACGCACCTGCTTGTGGCTTCGTCGAGAAGAAGTATACCGCCTTGTCGTGCAGATCCATACAGGAGAACTCTTGCGAGGGATAGAAATTGTGTCTCGCCATTCGAAAGCTGAACGGCGGCGGCGCTCGCCTTTAGCCCACCACTTGCCTCAACGACCTCTTGGAGGCCGCATTCCGTCAACACCTCTTGGACCTGCTCGTCTGTAAACTGTCCATCGGGGTCAATCTGGTCACGCAAAATTGTGGAATCGTCGAGGAGATCCTGCGAGACGACTAAATAGCCTCGCCGCAGGGCTGCGAGCGGAAGCTGCGAATGGTCTTGCCCACCAATGTAGGCTGTGCCGATTGGAACATCAACCATGCGAAGCAGAGCTAGGATGAAGGTCGACTTGCCTGAGCCCGTGCGGCCGCAAATACTCACCTTTTGCCCGGCTGGTATATTAGCACTGATGCCTCGCAAGCTCCAAGACGCATCTTGAGAGTTAGCAAGGAGCTGATAACGGGCCCAAACATTGTCGAGCCGAACGCTCCCCTCGGACGGCCACCACGACGAGGGTTTTGCACCCCTCTCGTCGTCATCTCGCTCACTCGGCGTACTCGCGCTAAACATGGTTGTTCTCGCAATGGCACTCAGAGACGTCTCCAAAGACGTGTACGCGAGGATGAACTGGGTCAGCGTCTCACCTAAGGTGGCAGCGTTCAGAAATGCGACGCCGACAGCGCCTGGGTTGACCCTTTGGCGAAGCGCCACAGCAACGCCGGCGACGAGCACGACGAGCCCCATAACAACCAGGTTAAGGACGAGCTGCAGCCAGCGCTGCACGCAAAATAGAAGGTAGATAGGCTCCTGAGAGGCGTCGAGGCGGGCGAGGAAGTGCGCGCGGACGTCAGCCTGCCAGCCGTGAGCGCGGAGCGTCGACGGGCCGGCGCCGCCCGCCACGTCGGAGACGAGGCTGTGTAGTACCGCCTTAGCCTCGAGGTCGAGAAGCCGTAATTGCTTAGACGTACGTAGGTAGAAGCGTTGAACAGCGTAGAGGACGGTGGCTACGGCGGGAACGGCGGCGAGTGCGTGGGCGCTGGCGACAGCGACGAGGACGACCTGTATGACGGCCACGAAGAGCTCAGAGACGGTATTAAAGAGGGCGTTAGGGAGCTGCGAGTCGATAAACATAAGGTCCTGGTTAAAGCGATTGATAATACTGCCGGCGTCGACGCTGCTGATGTAGGCAAAGGGCGCGTCGAGGACGGTGGTGAGCAGCGTAGTGTGAAGGGACATGCCCGCCACGGGAACGACCACGTAAGAGAGGTGCCTGTAGACGAGTTAGCCACCGGCTCTTAAAGATGACGGCCACGAGAAGCGTACCAATCCCACAGTCCAAGCATCAGCAGCGGAAGGCACTCCAACACAGCATAGACGCCGATCCAGTACCCGGTCGAGTGGCGGCCGCCGCCGCCCGCTGAACTGTCATTGGACCACCACTGGACCCAAACGTCTAGAAAGAAGAAAAGATGAGGTTTTTATAAGGTGGCAGCCGGAGTCGTCTGACATACCTGGAAACTTCATGGCGACAGCATATAGGCCACCGAGAAGCAGGAAGAGGACGGCGTTGCCAAGCCCTACGGAGTGCAGGTAGGTTTTGTAGACATCCATGTATTTGAGCGGCGGTTCAGGTATCGTGATGGTGGCGGAGTTCGGGGACGAAGCCTGGCATGTTTCAGAGGTGGACGCTTCTTCCTTGACCTCGGGCGTCGAGTCCTCGTCCGCTGCCATGGTCTCTGCGGGCAGCTCCCTCTTGGGCCGGCGCGTCATGATGCCCGCCGAGTCTATTTCGTAGATTGTCGGCCATGTTGGCAATGTGCTCTATTGCACCGAGTTAGCAGAGCATCAGCGAGACCACTGTGACGCCCGTCCGTGTATTACTCATACCATCGTGTGTGGTGAAGATGACGGTTCGACGGTCATGACCATCTCGTGCCTGTAATAGGCCTTGGGCCACGTGGAGCTTTGTTCTGCGGTCCAGGGCACTAAACACATCATCCAACAGCAGAATGTCTCTCTCAAGCAAGGCTGCTCGTGCCTTTGCCTAGGATACTAGTTAGGACTGACCGCAGTGCCATGCATAGGGAAAGCTTACCAGTCTCTGTCGCTGTCCACCACTGAGTTTGACGCCCTGGCTTCCGATGGTCCCCGTTTTGTAATCGTGAAGCTCCTGGATATTCTGTAATGCGTAGTCCTGAATCATTTTGCCGAGTAAGGCAGGGCTTCTTGATGGGCTGCGCCGAGTCCAGTTTTCTTCTGCCGACGCGTTCTCCAGCCATGGAGTTTGGCTACAGTACGCCAAAGTTACGTCTTCACGCAAAGCGATTTCGCCTGAAATTTCGGCTACTTCACTTAAAATCCCTTTAAGAAGAAGAGACTTACCAGCACCAATGCGTCCCAGGATAGCAACTCGCGACCCCCGCTTGACATCGAGATTGATGTCATGAAGGATTGGTTTTCCCGCCAGCCATCCTAAGGACACATTCTTAAGCGACAGGAGAACCTGTTCCGGTGTATCTGCATCTTTTGACGGAGACATTGTAGTCCTCCTATCACGGTGCTCATCAAGCTCCAAAAATGTCTGAATTCGTGCCATGCAACCATGAGCCGCGCCGAGTGCTGGAATGGCTTGACAAAGGTGCATCACAGGATTTGCTAGTAAACTAATGAGAGTGAGAGAGGAAAAGAGTTTCGAAACGTCCAAGCCGTGGTTACCAGAGGTCATGGCAACGTACACACCGAAAACAAGTGGCGGCGACAAGGTTATGCTGCTGTATGCTGCTTTGGAGTTGGTCATGGAAGGCTGTACGCAATTGTGCAGAGTCACTCACAGATGGCAGTGGTGATAATTTGCAGCCTCCGGAAGGGCCAAGCCACAGCAAGTTCTGCTCGGCGTAGAGCCGTGATGGAGCTGTGCATGCGATCGCTCGCTGACAGCATTTTGACTGCTTTGAGGGACGACAGCATGCGCTTGGTACGTGCCAGTCTCTGTTCGACGGCTGCCAGCCACTTTTGCTGCCGCCGGCTGATCTTGTTGGAAAGACTGAGACAAACAGCAGACGACACTGAATCTCCGAGTCAGCTGAAATCCCGCCACTCAATGGCAAGCCTACCAATCGTGATGGCCAGCATGGAAAAGCTCGCCGGTCCGGTCTTTCGATATAAGAGCCATGTGGCTATACATGTGTCAATCGCACCAGCCCACAGCTCATGGAAGTAGTTCATCGCGGACATGACCTTCTGGGTGTCGCTAAACATGAGCGTCATGGCGCGCGTTTCCATCGCCGGGTCTTCGGCGAGGCGCAAGAGCTTGTCAAAGAGGACGACGACGAGCCCGCCCCGGATCATGGTGACTGACTTATTGACTTGGTGCCAGTACCAGCTGTAGGAAGCCTGCCAACAAAATTGTTAGGTCTAAAGCTGCATTCATACGCGCAAGCACCAACTTGCCGCAATCCCAAAGTAGACAAAAAGAGTTGCCCCGATTAGGCCATGGCCTTGACTCATCGCATCGCCATCTTGCCTGGTGAGCCAACCGAGAATGGCGTCGATGAGAAACGGCTGCATAAATGTAAAGAGGGAGACGCAAAGTCGGGGGATTACAGCGTAGAGTAGATGGTGGCCTACACAAGCCAAGGTGACGGCGCTGAGCCCTCCCTCCGAAAGTCCGGCTACAGCAAAACGAATTAGCAGCAGAGAAAGAAGAGAGTATGTTGAACTTGGTCAGGCTCACACTGCACTTTCGGAGGAATAGCAGAAAACGTTGAGCTCAGGCGGGAAGCCTCGAGCTCAGGGTCAATCGGGCCCAGTCCGCGCCCTGCGAGTGAGCTCCTGAACCCGGTCATGAGCAGAGGGTTGACCCAATGGAACATGGTTCTGCTAATTGGCCCGGCGAGCTTCTCCGGACAGGTGTCCGAGTGCGGCGCCACAAGGTCTTTCCGCTTGCTCCGGCTCTCCAGCGCGAGGAGCAGCAGTCGGAGCGCTAGGCTGGCTGACAGTGCTGCGGCTGGAAATGGCCTGTCTGTCAAATAGAGCGTGCGGACTCTGGCAATGTCTACAAGTGCCGTCATGGCGAGGAAGAAGACGAGCGCGGGCGACGGCGCCAGTGCTCTGGTGTGCTCCAGAGAAGCGAAAAAGGCCATCAGTATGCTGGAAACGAGAGAGAGGGTGGCGGAAGGAACACTGGCACTCGTGAGGGTTTTGGAGTTGTACGCAATGGCGGCTAGGAGTATACAATTCGTGAGGACTAAAGCCGTGTAAGTGGTCTGCCTCGGGGTCAATTTGGGCACAAATTTGCTGCATCGAGACACGTACCACTTTCACCGTGTACCATTTTGTGCGGGTGGCGACGGGATTCCTTTTAGCGAGAACGGCAATGTAAACGCAGGCGATGGGAATGAAGATGGAACAGGGAACAAGCGCCAGGATCGTGTCCTCAAAGAAGAGCGTAAAGTCGAAGGCTCTGTAACAGGAGCTGATGGCTGGGCCGAAGCTCAAGTCATCTGGCAGACCACAGGGCTGGCGCATTGTGATTTTCTTGTTCCCGTGCCACTGCGATAAAATAACGCAAAGTAAAGGTCGAGGTGATGACTTCCTGAATGGACTAACACACCTGCAGTTCTGGATCTAGTCTGTGACAGCAATCTTGGAGTCAGCCCACCGCGTCCCTGCGGAGTAGTGCATTGATATACGAGATATGGTTGCATTACGCAACGGCTCTGGGGTCCCGCGAAGGGAGGCTTACCCGGCCACTCCATCTATGTACTAATATACGCAGCTCATCAGGGTTCCCGGCTGGCGGCCTTCAAGGCTCTTGCTGCCAATCGCGGCCGCCTCTCAGCCTGGGTGCCCAAAAGTACCTTGAGATGACACCCTAATGTCTTGCAGATACATATTTATTGCAATGCTGAGTGCATCATCGATCTGTAATGATTGCCTTATGATGGAAGAATGCACACGCATCTCGTACTCTTGCTCTCCATCCATTCAGGTTCTGTCGCGCGACTGGGAAGGATAGATCAACTCGGTGTCAGACAAACCACCACCACAACAAAGCCAGTGGCGAGCTCATAAGGACCTAGTCCGGCCAAAAATATTGATGGATGTACATGTCCATGAAATTATTATTGAAAAGTAGAGCGCGAAAGCTGCGCTGTGGGAAGCTTCGGTTGGGTGCTCAAGTAGTGGCCGATAGCAAGGTGTTTGGACCATTTCGGAGCTGTTGGCTTCAGGTGATGATCAGGGTGCCAATTGACGACAATAAATTATACTGATGTATGGTGATAGGAAGCTATTACACGAGCCATCAGAGACTGGTTATGAAGGCTTGGAAGGGGAGTGGGGCGAATTCGTAGGCCTCAGGCCGATGCTCGCAGCGATGCCTCGATCAACATAACCGAGAATGAAAGAAAAACAGCAGAGACGTGATTCGATGCCTCTAATTGTTCTGATTATTGTGTTGATGCAGTCGTCAAGTCTGTGTGGAGAAGCCACGTTCTCTGGTTAGTAATGCGCGTGTACGCGAGCCGAAATCTGCCACAGTTCACGGTCCAAACGCGAACAATACATGACCAGTTACCCCTATCCATCACACCAACGTTGGCCGGTAGACGACAAATAAAAAGCACATAGCGAAGCCTATGATGCATGGTTGCTTTCTCCCCTGCAAATCTCTATGTGCACGACATCGGGCCTCTAGCTGAAACTACGCCCCATTTGGTCTGCGTTTGCACCCAGCCAGCGACCATGAGTGACTTTGAATCTGGGGACGACCTCTTTGATGGCATCGATGCTGATGAGCTGCTGTCTTCCCAGCAAATCCCCCCGGCAGTCAAGCGAAAACGAGCCTCAGAGAGCAGCCAGGTTGACTTGCCGAAGAGGCAGCGCAGTCTCGGTCATGATCAGCCAGACGATTGGGAGGATGAAACACTCGATGACATCCCCGACCATATCTTAAATGGAACAAATCTCGCTGACGCAGCATTGCGGATGAATGTTGCCCAGAAACTACTCACCGAGACCTTCGGGTACAAAGCATTTCGTCATGAACAAGCAGGGGCAATCCAAAGGCTCCTCGCCGGCGACAACACTTTGACCGTGTTCCCCACTGGTGCCGGAAAGTCCCTTTGCTACCAGGTCCGGATTCATCGCAGACACGAGCCCGTTGGCTGAAATTGACACATATGCAGATACCAGCCATTGCTTTCGAGCAACTTGACTTGAAGAGCGGCTCAAAAGCACCCGGCGAGCACGGCGTCAGCATTGTCGTCTCGCCACTTATTGCGTTGATGAAGGATCAAGTCGACGCGTTGAGACGGCGAAACCTGCCGGCTGACTGCATTGACTCGACCAAAACGTGGGAGCAGCTGCAGGAGATATACGCGGGTCTGCGGCAAGGCAAACTTCGTCTCCTCTACTGTGCCCCGGAGCGACTCAATAACGAAGGCTTTGTTGAGACGATGCGCCATGTTCGGGGTGGCGTCCGCCTTCTAGCGGTGGACGAGGCACACTGCGTCTCAGAATGGGGCCATTCTTTTCGTCCCGAGTATCTCAAAGTTGCCCGCTTTGCCAAGGAGATCAACGCAGAGCGGGTAGTCTGCCTCACGGCCACTGCAACGCCAAAGGTCATCAAGGATATCTGCGACACCTTTGCGATCCAACCAGAAGGCGTGTTTCGCACTACCCTCTATCGCCCGAACCTCAACCTCCATGTCAAGGCGGCAAAAACAAAACAGGACAAGTATCCTCTCATATTTCAGTTTCTCAACGCTCACCCGGGGCCGACGCTTGTCTACGTCACCCTCCAGCAGCAAGCGTTATCGATGGCGGCTGACCTGCGCAAGGAGGGCTATGATGCGGAAGCGTTCCATGCTGGCTTGAATGTAGAGGTGAAGACGAAAATCCAGGACAGGTTCTTGGCCAACAAAGTGCGAATTGTCGTCGCCACCATTGCATTCGGCATGGGTATTGACAAACCAGACATCCGCAACATTATTCACTTTGACCTTTCGTCCACAGTGGAAGAGTACTGTCAGCAGATTGGGCGCGCTGGGCGTGACGGGAAAACCAGCAACTGCATGTACTACATTTGTCCCGATGACTGGTATATTCGCGAAAACTTTGCACGGGGCGACCTCCCATCACCCCAGTCCCTAAAAGCATTCTTGACCGACATCTTTAGGCAAGAAAACGTGTCTATACCCCTGGGCGGCAATTTCAAGACAAGTCACTATGTTCAGTCTCGTGAATTTGACATTCGCACAAACACGCTGGCAACGGTATACGCAGCACTGGAGCTGCAATTCGGGCTGATACGCGCCATCACGCCGGAATACAGCGAATACAAGTTTGTACCAACAAATGTGTATTTCGGACGCATGAGCAACGAGAAGGCCCCAGAAAGCCAGGCGATATATGCTGGCGCAGTGAAGAAGCAAAAGTTTCACTATGTCGACGTCAACAGCATCGTCTCTAAAACAGGGATCCGCCGGGCGGACATTGTCCGCAAGCTGACCGACCTCAACGACAGCGGCGTCATTGAGCTCAAAGCGGGTGGCCTGGAGCAGAAATACCGTATTCTGCAGCGGCTGCCTTCTTCCAGCAAGGAGATTGATGAGCTGGTCGACCGCCTGCACGCAGATCTCTCGCGGCGCGAGGAAGACGCGCTGCGTCGCACGGCGCAGGTCGAGGCGCTCGTCACAGGCGACCAGTGTCTCGCGCTGGCCTTGGCGCAGCACTTTGGCATGGGCCTGCCCGACGGCAAGGCCAAGTGCGGTCACTGCACGCACTGCCTGACCGGGCGGCGGACCGTCATGCCGCCCAGGCCGAAGAAGACGACGGACATGGCGGGTATCGCCAAGATCCTCGCCGCGTGCGATGTGCGCGACGATCCGAGATTTCTGGCGCGCATCGCTTTTGGCATCAAGAGCCCACGCGTGACTAAGCTCAAGATGGATAAGCAAGCGGTGTTTATGTCATTAGCTGATCATGATTTCAAGGTATGTGGTGGCTCCTCTTCCGCACGCTGGACATTGCTCACATTGGTAGACACTTTTAGGAGAATTTACAAAGGCTTGCGATAGGGCGAAAGCGGCAAAGAAGTGACGAATTCGGCATCACTTCCATCACACATCTTGTCTAGCTAGGAATTCACTTGGCCCTGTGTGAGTCTGATCCAGTGCGTTGTCTCAGGTTAGCGGCGAACCAACTTCATCACCACTATGCCGCTTGGGAACGTTTGAATGAAGGTGTCTGGTCTTAATTGAATTGAATAAACCGCGTCATAGCGCAGCTTTTGTTGGTAGTTTCTATTACGCTATAAATATGTGTGTATCCTCCCTGACGCCAATGGTAATCCCGAATTATGAGTATATATACAGTGAGAAACACGAAATCACCCTTTACTGGGCCTCGTTGTCCTCTTGAAAGTTGTTGGCCCGAATAATGTTTAAAAAGGCGCCTTCCAGGGTGGCGCTGCCCACGTTGAAATGCGCAATGCCCAGCTCCTGCTTGAAATGCTCGAGGAACTCGGTGATGCGAATGACGGTCAGGCTGCTGCTCTCGCCGTTTGGTCCCTGTAGCGGCACGGCGAAGCGGAGCTGGCCGCGGCTCATGTCGCGCTCGAGCGCGGCGCTCGGCACGCCCTGCTGGATACGCGTCCAGACGCGCTGCATCTCGGCCTCGGAGGTGTGCGGCGCCGACGCGAGCTGCACGTTGACGTGGCTCTGCGTGCCGTAGCGCGTGCGCAGGTGCTGCGTGGTGCCGATGTCGAGCACCTTGGTGGCGAGGATGACGGCGCGGTCGGCGAGCGCGTCGGCCTCCTCCATGCTGTGCGTCGTGAGCAGGATGGAGCGGTTGGCGGTGACTTTTTTGATGAGGTCCCAGAAGACGCGCTTGGCGACGGCGTCCATGGCCGTCGTGGGCTCGTCGAGCACGAGCACGGGCGGCGTGCCCATGAGCGCAATCGCCAGGCTGAGCTTGCGCTTGTTGCCGCCCGAGAGGTTGGCGGCGGCCGTCTTGGCGTGCGGCTCGAGGTCGAGCCGCCGCAGCAGGTAGTCGACGTTGCTGTTGACGTCGGCGATGCCGCGGATCTTGGCGTAGAAGACGAGGTGCTGCCGCGTCGTGAGCAGGTCGAGGGCGTCGTGCTGCGGGCACACGCCAATGTGTCTGCGCGCCGCCGAGTTGCGCGCGTTGTCGCCGCGCAGCATCACGCCGCCCTTGTCGGCCGCGAGCTCGCCCTGGATCACGTTGACGAGCGTCGACTTGCCGGCGCCGTTGGGTCCGAGGAGCGCCACCACCTGCCCCGTCGGCAGGCCAAACGTGACGTCGTCGAGCGCCACGTTGGAGCGGAAGCGCTTGGTGACGTGCAGCGCGCGCAGCATGTCGTCCTTGTCGCGCTCGGCGCGGAGCACCTCGGCCGCCACGCCGCTGCCCGGCATGCACGGCTCGCGCATCTCAATGTCCATGTCCGAGGACGCAGGGATCTCGCGGCGGAGCAGGGACAGCCCGCCCTCGAGCCAGATGCAAAAGGCGGCCAGCGCGACGATCTGCAGGAAGAGGTAGAAGATGGGCCCGGCGTAGCCGTCAAAGGCGGACGAGGGCTTGTTGCCGTAGGCGGCGGTGCAGCCCTGGTTGGCGACGTTGAGGCCGATGAGCATGACCCGGAAGACGTTTCCGATGGGCGAGAAGAGGCCTAGACCAAGGGCCACGGATTTTGCGGCGTTGGGAGAGGATAGTGTTGCTCCCTATGAGGCTTGTTAGCAACGATGTGACTGGCAATGGTGGGAAATGAGTCGTGGGCGACTTACAGTGTAGGCACCGGCGGCAAGCGCAAACATGGCCAGGTTGACACCCAAGGCCGCGATAAAGGCCTTGAGGGGCCCAACGGAGAAGTGAGAGGCAATGTGTCCGACGAGAACGGTGGCGAGGCCGTACATGACCAGGGCCACTCCCAGTAGCGCGCCAGAGCCAATCCAAGCCTGGATGGGGCCGCTGATGATGGGCGCCAGGATGATGGAGATGACGGTGATAAAGATGGCGTCGAACAAGAGATAGGCCACAATTAGAGGCCCGGGGCTCACGCCGTTGGCATATTGCATCGACCGAGTCTTGCTGGCCTTTTCGATGGCCGGGTACAAGACAAAGGCGGGCGGGAACACGGACAGGACGAGGGTTAAGAATATGCAGTACATGACGGCGACGGTGTAGTCAAACTAGTTCCATGTTAGTTCTCCATCTTCAGTATTGGGGATATGAGAAGCTGCTTACTGTTTTGACAGCCTGGATCTTGCCGTAGGTGGCCTTGATCTGGACATTGCTCTTCATCTCGCTCCACAGATTCAGCATCTCGAAGCTGGTCAGCCGGGAGTCCGAAATCGGGCGATAGGCAATAACGGGCGCCTCGCTGCCCGAGCCAGTGAAGATGCCGCTGTACGAGCTGGTATCCCTGTTCTTCTGGACATAGTCGAGCCAGCTCTGGCGGTTATCTAGCGCCACGACGTACGAATCAAGCACGGTCGCGTTGACGTCGCGCAGGTCGTCAAGCGGCTTCTCGACTAGCCCGCGCAGCGTCGCCTTGGCGTCCTGCGGCGCCAGGATCATCTGGTTGCACGAGTCCAGCTTGGCGCAGAACTCGGGGTACCAGAACGTCTCGGCCTGGGCGGGGCCGAGCACCGGCTGGGTGTCGGCGCACCGCGGCACCTCGTAGCTGGCGCTGATGATGAGCATGGCCAGCGCGGCGCAGATGGGCACCATGACGGCGAAGAAGTACGGCCACCACAGCCGCGGCAGCACCAGGAAGCGCTTGCCCAGCAGCACGCCCAGCTGCCGCGCAAAGGTGGTGCTGCGCGCCGGCGACAGCGCGAAGCCCTTGTCGTCGGCCAGCAGGTTGCTGTTGCTGTTGATGCTCTCGAGCGTGTCGGGCTTGCCGATGAGGTTCAGGAAGATGTCCTCGAACTGCGAGCCGGCAATTGAAATGTCCGTCACGCCATTCTCCACGTACACGCGCGCGAGCCGCGCCGCCGTCGCCGAGTCGGGCACCGTGCTGACGAGCTGGCCCTGGTGCGTCGTGTGCTGCCACGGCGCGCCGCCGTCCATGGCCGGGAGAAAGGCGCGGCCGTCGTCGGGCACAATCACCTTGTACCCGCTGCCGTACTCGGTGTTGAGCTCCGCGGGCGAGCCCTGGCAGCGGACGCCGCCGTCGGCCAGCACCACGATGCGGTCCGCCAGCACGTCGACCTCGTCGAGGAAATGCGTCGTGAAGATCATGGTGCGCCCGGTGCGGTACCGGAGGAGGAGTTCCCAGATGGCGCGGCGCGAGAGGGGATCCAGGCCCGACGTGCACTCGTCAATGAGACAAATCGTGGAGCCGCCGACAAACATGCATGCCAGCTGGAGCTTGCGCTTCTGGCCGCCGCTGAGCGTCTGCGAGCGGCTGTCCCTCTTCTTCGCCAGGTCGCAGGCGGCGATGAGGTCGTCGATGTCGGCCTCGGTCTCGCGGCCGCCCTTGATCTGCGACCAGAGCCGGACGTGCTCGCGTACCGTGAGGTCGCCCCAGAGCGTGTTCTGCTGCGGGCAGATGCCGACCTCCTCGCGGCGCGCGCTGAGCGTGATGCGTCCGGCGTTGGGACGCTCGAAGCCGGCCATGGCCTGCAGCGTCGTCGTCTTGCCGCAGCCGTTGGGCCCCGCGAGACAGAGGATCTGGTCCGGGTAGGCCTGGAAGGTGACGCTCTTGATGGCCGTCTTGTAGCCGCGGCGGCCGCAGCAGCACATCCACTTCCAGAAACCGGGCTTGAAGACCTTTTTCAGGTTGTCAACCTTGACAGACGGCTCGTTGAGGTCGTTGCCCCGGGGCCGAAACGTCCGGCTGCGGCCGCTCACACCGTGGAACAACCACTCGACGCCCATGGCGAGCACGGCGTAGCCCACCGTCTGCGCGGCGAGTAGCAGAAGAAGCATGTTTTGCTTGACGACGCGCAAGTCCATCAGAGAGGCATCGCCGGATGGAAATGAGGAGAAGTCGGCCCGGGCCCCTGCTAGCTTCCAGTAGGCCATTTGCTTAGTGAATAGGGCGTGGTTGCAGCTTGGGAAGACGCCTGACAGGGCCCAGATGACGTCGGGAAGGGGCGAGGGCTTGGCGCGGACCATGAGCAGCTGCATGGCCAGGGACAGGATGATGAACATGGCGGCGATGTAAATGGACGAGACGCGCGCTTTGGTGAAGAAGGCTGCTGCAAAGGTGGACGAGCTGTTGACGGCGAAGCCGAGAAGAATCTGCCAGCCAATTAGTGGCATCACGTCCGAGGCGGGAAAGGCCAGCTTCGCGTACATGATGCCAAAGACGATGAAGAGCGGCAAGCAGGTCATGTCGACGACGACGATCCAGCTGAGAACGCGCAAGGGCAGGCACCACGAGCCGCCCATGGTATCCATCAGCCGCGACATGCCCGAGTCCCTGTCCTGCGTGATCCACGAGGTGAATTTGTAAATCATGATGAAGAAGCAGCCGAAGAGAGCAAAGGGCAGCACACTGCCGATGATGTTTGCGGCGTCGCCCTTCTTGGCAGCGTCGTTGCTGTCCTTTGTGCGCGCAAACATGAACGTCTCGGGCACCGTCGTCGTGTTGGTGATGGCGTTGTTGATGGCGAGCTGCAGCGGGAGGAACACATTGTCCGCCTGGCTGCGGTGGGCGATGTAGTCTGCGGTGCTGCCATCCTTGGCGTCGGAGCGGATCGTGTACGTCCAGGTGCGGTTGGCCGACGAGGGCGTGTCGGGGGAGTCGTAGAAGCTGACGGCGGCGTGGCACGCGCCTTTCTGGCCGGCAACCTCGCTGCAGGTGCGGAACAGCTCCTCGTCCGTCTTGAGGATCTGGACCTTGTCGGCGGCGATGGGCTTCGTCAGGGCGTCGACGACGCGCTGCACGTCGGGGCCGAGGCCGTCCGGACGCACGATGACGAGCTTGTGCTGGACTGTGTCGGCGAGGGACTTGATGGGCGCCGGGTCGGCGGCGCCCGTCACCTGCTGCACGGTGATGAGCTTGGGCAGCGACAGCAGCAGCGGGAGCAGCACGAGAGGGATGACGTAGAAGGTGAGGATGAAGCTGACGGGGTGGCGGACGATGTGGTTGAGGGTGTTTTTGCGGACGAGGCCGGCGAGGAGCCTCAGAGGGTAGGCGGCGCGCGCCATGGTGAAGACGGCTTGTCGTGTAACTGGTGATCTCTGCCAGTACCAAGCATAGATGCGTATATAACAGCAGCACTAGTTACGAGCTCATTCTGGGCCAGTGTCCATGGGGATGCCAATCTTCTTATGTATATGGTCTGGTCCCGCCATATGTGGACGTCTGTTATGGATAGACGGGTCGTGTAGGCATGCAGGGGGGCTTTTTTGCCAAGCGCTGGCGAGGATGGCATGCAGCGAGCGCAAATAGCATCATGTCGGCAGGGACTCCGCATGGCGCAGCTGGCCCTCGCACAGGTTGGCCGCTCTATTGCCGACGCCAGCCCTGTGCCTCGTATGGATGCTTCACGTCTGTCCACCCTCCACCCCTGGGCGGCGGCCCCGTCCATCACAGGGCGATTCCGACGAATGCGAAGAACCTCGCACACAAGCTCCACACACACGGGCCAAAGTTAGTCAGGAACATGGTCGGTTACTACGACGTAAACGGCATAGGGAGGCAGGGGGCGATCTGGTATCGTAGCGAGCAGGATGCCATCTTGACACTTTGCGACTAACTAGTTAAGTCATTCTATTTTGTAGGAAGGAATCATCAGGAATGTCGGGCGGAATAGCCTCTGGTGCTGGGAAACTTTGTGTGTAGATGGAGCAAGTGAAGAAGCGAGGTCTCTTTTCGGTGAACACGCCGCACACGCCGCACGTCCGGCCCGGGCTTCACGCCATGCTTGCTTCATGGCCTGGACAGAGGATGAAAGATGAAAAGCGTCTTCGCAACTCGGCAGACTACTGAGCATCGCTAAAAGTTAGCGTCAACTGTAAAACAATGCTACGGAGTGTTCCGCTGTCATGGCAAGAGATCTTGGCCAGCAGTTTCAGCCCTGTCCCGCTCTGCATCCTACGACGCGCGTTCGGTCCCGCTTTCAAGCATTCTCGTCGGATTCAAGTGTGGATTGTTGTCCTTTGTCTCCTTCCTTGATCCAACCGATCTTGATGAATGCTCCGACCCAGCGCGATAATTTCGTATCCTCTCTGTCATTCTGCTCGGATTGTCCTCTACATCGTCGCAAGGCGCAGCATACCCCAGACTTGGACTTGGGTGAGAAAGCTTTTTGTAGAATTGCCTCCGATTGTGTGGAACAGTGGGAAGATCTCTTGTGATTGGGTCGCTAAACTTTCCTTGCCCAAACTAGGCCGACTGTTGCAGGGTAGAAAGCCCGTGAACCAGTGCGACATCTGGTCCGGGTTGGTGGCACGACATCTAACACACAGCCACTTGCCTGGGAAAACGAAAAGAGGTTACTGATGAGAGATACCAGGTATCTCTTCCCCAGAGAGAAACTGCATCACGCTTGAAAATGCCAGACTTGTATCCTCCAAAGTGAGCTGGGACCCATCATGTGTATTTTTAGGATACATGAGCGAACGTGCTGGATTTACCAGTACAAGGGCCTGAAGACTCAAGGACAACCAGCTCTTTCGTAATAAGACATCAACTGGCTATCCGTCCTCCAGTTGGTTGACAAGTTTCATAACTAGGTGATAGGCCCTGGGGTAGCGCGAGTCGCAGTAAAACACAGGGCGCAGTGTAGCTGGCCCATCCAGGGGCGCGGTCGCGCCGAAGCTGCTTCAGAGGACGACTAGACGACTCAGAGCCCTGGCAACATGGTCGACCAGACCCAGATTTGGCAGTGACTACGTCATCTGTGGCTACTTTCTATATTTCTATGTATTCATCAGGCTTGTCTCTTTGTCCACCAGTATCACGCGCAAGTTATCTCTGCGCCTGTACTTTGCCTTGGTTACACCTGGGTTTGAAGCACCTCTGCCCATGCCCCCCTGATGCGTAGGTATATAGTGACACTGTCTATCTGTCTTTCAACATTGATTGCCACCCACCCAATGACTGCCTTGAGCAAGCGAAACAAAGGGTTCAAAACTGCCCAATGCCACTCAAGCTCAAGCTCGAGACTTTTGCCAACTGCTTTACCAATAATAGCTGCATGAGGCCAGGCTGTGCGCATTTTATGCACGTAGCATTCCACCATTAGTGAGTCAAGGGTAGCAGTCTTGAACCAGCTACAAAGGCGTGAGAGCATGCGTGAGGGCAGTTACGTTACTGGGCAGAAAGAAAATCGCAGCCAAAGATTTCAGCCCCGGCGTTTTTAGCGCACGTTTGAACAAGTTGCCAAGTCCCAGCAGTGATAACAGCATTCGTGTGCGCGGCAGGGCTTTTCAGCAACCTCGCTAGAGCGCCTAGCAAGAGGGCCGAATCATGGCGTTCCGAGGCTAATCGCGATTTGAGTCAAAAAGGGAGAAAGGTACAGATTAACTATAGAACATAGCCTTTGAAGGCAAGACACGTTTATAAGGATACGTGATGGGTAATTCCCAGATACCCCACCACACAATCTTTGTGTTGCATCACAAGGCAGTCTGAGGAGTCTGAGGCGTTCAGCTGATAGCATGCATACTCAAGACTCCAGGTCTAGACCCGTGTCGAAGCGTGGCTTCATCCATCCATCGTCAAGCAAGCGGGTCTAAGGCTGAATCTCCCAGAAGCCCGCGACTTTCTTATTTCAAAGTCTAAAAAGTCTCGTATCCGCGGCTGATTCGATTTGCAGTAAGAGGTGCATAGATAAAAGGTCACGATGCGCCCCTGAGAGTCCGCGACGGACCCTGACGAGACCCTGACGAGGAAAGGCGGCCCCCCGGCTTCACATCATGGACCTCTTCGCAAAGGCTGTCAAAAGTGGCATCGCCAAAGGCGTAGCCATTGGGCAGCAACAACTTCAGCAGCACCTGGCCAGGCAGCGCGACACTGGCAATGACGATACCAGCGGTTATTATGGCGCGCCCAGTTCCGGCAGCAACACCAACTCATATTCGGTAACAAATATTCAATCCCGGAAGAAAGATTTGACTGATGAACATTGCTAAGTCGCTATTCGCCTCCGTAGCCTGTCCCGCAGCAGCAGCAGCAGCAGCACCAGCAATATGCCGCAACGTACAATGGAGTGCCGCCGCCATTGCCTCCCAGACAGTATCAACCACCTCAGCCGCAGCCGCAGCCGAATTATCATTCGCAACCAGCGCCGCAAAATTTACCTGTCAACTATAACTATGAAAGCGCAGCGCCATCACGACCAGAGTACTCGTATGGCTCCATTATGCCGCCGCCGCCTCCGTCGTACATACCGCCAACTTCCTCGAATGGCGCCACATACTCGCAATACACCGCACCTCCGTCCGTTCAGCCACTAGGCACGAGCGCATATGGTGAAAATAGAAACAGTCTCAACGACAATTCCCAGTTTCAGCAGCAATCACATGAAATTACAGCAGGTTTTCGACCTGCTGCTGAAACTCCTGCGCCAATCGTGGATGGCCGTTATGGGCAGCAATCAACACAGCGATTGTATGCGCGTGCGAACGGCGACGGTTATTATATAGGCGATCCCACAACCCATGAGACTTCATCGCAGAGCCAGCAACTTGGGGAATCGCGAACCTATGCTGCACCTCCTGTGATAGTGGCCACTTACGAAACTCAGCCACAACCTATCATACAACAGGAGCCCGCAACGCACAGCGCGCCACCAGCAATAGAAACGCGACCAAGTGCACTGCCGAGAGCTCAAATTGAGGAGAACCAAAAACCAGACAATACTGCCTCATCGTCAGTCGAACAACAAATGTCCAGTCTCAGTTTGAGCGCCCCTTCAAAGATACCCGAGGCGGAAACTAGGAGCCACCAGAACAAAAAGCGCACTCAACCACCCCCGATCCTAGAAGACGGCCCCGGAAAAGAGGTAGTCCGTTTCTGTCCCCAACACAGATTGGTAGACTATCCGCTTTATTGGCATTACTTGGCTGATCTCCCCGACTCTCCGATCTGCACGAGGTGCTATGCGGATTATATCGAGTCCACGCCGTTGGCGGACAAGTTTGAAAGGAGACTCGCCGGGCCAGACACTGTGCTTTCCTGCCACTTTCGCTATGCACGCGTCCAGAATATTCTCTGGCCGGCAGCTTTGAAATCGCATAGCGTCGAGAGTCTCAAAGCCTTCCTGTCCCACCGCCTTGTCGTGCCCAATTGCAAGGGGCGAGCAACCACTTCGGGCGCGGGTGGAATCAAGTACTATGGCATGAAAAACGACGATATAAACGGCTTCATCGCATGTGAGGCGTGCTTCGAAGACCACATTGCCGGTACCGCGTTTGAGTCACAGTTCGAACCGTACAAGCACGAGCAAAAGGAGAATCGGTGGACGTGCGATGCGAGTATCCAATACGTTCCAAAGGCGCTTGCGACTTTTTCGAAGCGCAACGACTGGCGTGCGTTTGTCGAGGGTGCAAGCCGCCGATTCAAGGCGCCCGCGTGCGAGGGCAAGGAAACTTCCCGAGCAGACAGTGGAAGCTGGTACACAACGCGACAAAAGCTGGACAACTTTCAAGTCTGCGAGGCGTGTTACATGGACAAGGTCGAGCTCGATCCGTTTTCCGCCGAGTATGAACAGATACCAGGGTCCACCAACGTTGACGAATACATTGAATATTTGCGCCAGCGCTGGACCTGCTCGCTACCCAGCAGCTCGCTGCCTATGATGTTTGCGCTGGAAGTCGCCGAGACCAACGAGGACTTTGCCGCCTTTTACAAATCCGCCTCGGCCATTGTCAAACTAGTACCTTGCACGAAATACGGCGTCATTCGCGGCAACTGGTGGACGGTCAAGGGTGGCTGCGACGACTTTGACCTGTGCGAGGCCTGCCACGAGGGCATCATGAAGCCCTACGGACTCGACCGGTTTCTCGAGCCGAAGCAGCGCGGGCCGGAGGAGACGATCATCTGCGACTTCTGCACGGCCGCGCCGCGCTTCAACGAGTACCTGAACAAGTTTGTGGAAACGCTGGACCGCGGCATCTTCAGCTGCTTCGCCGACCACATTCGCACCTTTGCTGGCGTCAAGGCGTGCCCTGGCCGCGACTCGGCCGACAAGACCAAGTGGTGGGGGTACGGCGAGGCGCTCTTCTGCGAGCACTGCTATCTGGCATATGTCCGGCACACCCCTCTCAGCGACCACATGCCCCTGCAGGGCGCATACGACGAGCGCGCGCAGATTTGCCAGATTTGGTCCCCGCGGATGCGCACCATGTGGCAGGCGGCCTGCGATGCGGGCGCACCGGGCTCAGCCGCGTCAGACGAGGAGCTGATCAAGTTCCGCGCGTTTGGCACCAGGAGACTGGAGGTCTGGCTGCAGACGGTCCCGCGCATCACCTTTATCCGCGGCATGAAGGACATCAGGATGATGCAGGCCATGCAGCAGGGCCAGCTGAGTCTCATGTACAAGGGCATGAACAGCATGTCGGTGCTCTCTGGCACCGACGATGGCAACCTGCACGGGAACAGCTCGATTGGTTGGTACGAGACGGAGAATGGAGCAACGGGCGCGCAAATGTTCAACAACATGCAGCAAGGCATGGCGGACGCGAACCGCGGAGACGAGTGGATGGAGATATTCCGGTTAGAGTTGATATGGAAGGATGTGGAGTAAGTAACATATATACATTTTTATCACGAAACATCTCTACCACTTGTCAATCTATTCGTGATGTAAGTACGGCGTCAGTCTGCAGTCACCGCTGGGCGGGACCTTGTTCCAGGCTGCAAAAGGATCATCGCACGGGTCATACGTGCGCTTATGCTCGGTTGCGTTTTGGATGAGACGCACAATCTCCTCGCCATAAAACGTCTCCATGAACTCAAAAATGACATCAATGCCGGACACGACCCCCGACGCGGTCCAGATGTTGCCGTCGACGACCCAGCGCGCCGGCGACGTCCACTGCACATTGTTCCCGTTGGAGACGACGTCCTTCCACGCCCACTTGTTGGTCGTGGCGCGTTTGCCGTCGAGCACGCCGGCCTGGGCGGCCACGCCGGCGCCGGTGCACACGGTGATGAGGTAGCGGACCTTGGGGTACGTGCGGCGCACAAAGTCGACGGCGGCCGAGTTGTCGCCGAACCGCTCGCCGCCGCCGCCGGGCACGAAGAGCACGTCAATGTCGGGCGGCGGGTCGGCGAACGTGTGCGTCGGGTTGATGGACAGCTGGAAGTGGGAGCCCGCCGTGTAGCTCTCGCCCGGCGCCGGGCGCATGTGCACGGGCTCGAGCGTCTCCGCGATGAGGCTGAGGTTGAGCCGCTGCTGCGAGGAGAGGAGGAACAGGGGCTCGACGGAGCCGGAAATATCGAGCAGGTCGAACGAGTTGTACATGACGACGCCAAAGTTGCGAGGCGGATTGCTGCGTTGCAAGTCTGCAGAGTTGGTTAGTGACTGGTGGTCAGGGTTCTTCGAGGGGGGAGAGGACGGCACCTTTGCAGCTTGTACTGGGAGCAGCCAAAGCTGTCGCAGCCATAGCCAAGAGCGAGTATTTCGAGAAATACATTGTGTAAAGGAGGAGTTAGATCTGTGATGCTTGGTCGATGCACCTTGGAGGGACCTGCAGACGTACTTATACATGCGCCATGACGTTCTGCATTAGTGTCCAAAGAGACTCCAATGCGCCCGGTTCGAGCGTTATGCTGTGGGCTCACAACAAAGCCGGTAAGACGCTGGCAGCGGCAGCGGTGTATGAAACAAAGAAGCAAAGACAGCAAATTGCCAGGCTTTGCAACAAGCAGTTCCTAAAGCTTCCCGGATATAGCTGGCTGGGAGCCGTCCATGGTGCGACACGGCGGTGGGCCACAGTCACACTCAGCCTTATCCCCCGTTTCATTGACAGTACAAGCACAGGCAGTAAAAAAGCCATGGGGCTGGAGCAAACCAAACGAAAGTTCCTTCTCTGCACCTCAAAAATGTTTACACCGTGCTGCTGCATGCACGCGCGCATGTGGAACCAATCAGCTGGCCAACCAACAGCGCCCCTCCAAGCTGGCATGCAGTAAATGAACGGGTGCAGTGGCGTCGCCAACCCGTCAAAGAAGCCGCCATCCTACGAATTTACATAAAACCACATAAATTCACTCGCCCACGTAGCGGCCTGCCGAAAACGACAAGGACTGTCCTGCCTACCCGGCCGGAAGTCGGCGACAAGGGCCTGAGCGGTGTTCGGCCGTAGTCGCCCCGATGACGCCATCAAAGAAAGTCCTGCGTGCCAGTGCGCTGTCTCAATGCTCTCAGTGTTGGTCACCGGCCATGCGGGAACCACACGAGAAGGCAAATGTCTGATGATTGAGCAAGTTGATGAGGTTCTGGAACTGCAGCGATGCGCATCAGCTATAAGGTCAACCGCAGTGAATTCTTGTCCATCTCTTCTCCAGATGGTGTTGGCGACGGGCCTGTGCGTGCTACGATGAGTTGACCGGGTTTGCCAACGCTCCAACAAGTGTGTCTGTGCGCTGGTTGCCAGCATTCTGGGGAACCCCCGTGGACGTAACCGATGATCGGCGTAATCAATCTCGAAGCGGACAAATAAACACACGTCGGGCATTATCTTGCGGTCTGCACAACGAGCTGCCATGTTGTGTTACCTTTGTCGTCCTTGGTCGTCTCTTCGGGGTGATCGTGAATCCGTCTTGGCCTGGGCGGCGTCCGGTGACACGGCTCAACCAACGGCGCTTATCTAGCGTTGCATGAAGAAGAGGTAGGAGGTAGCACTTGTTGATGGGCGGTGTGGCTATGTAATTGATGACGGCTTCCAGCTTGTGTGGTGATGGAAGCATGGCGACGGGGAGAGAGGATGGCTGCTTGATGGTGAGGGTTGGACGACGAGGGATTGGACTTGACTTTGATGGTGGTTCGTCTATGGTAGACGGAAGACAGCATAAAGAATTGGAGGAAGAATTATTTCCGAATTTAGATCAGAGACGGCTTTGCTCTGCAAACGAGGACCGATCATGCAGGCCTGTTTGGTAGCCATCTGGGGGTTTCCAGCAGCCCACAAACTCCCACAACTTCCCCGGCTCCAGATCCATAAATCTACCTCTTCTATCCCACGGCCTATCCTAGACAATCCATTTCAGATTCTCCCTATTGTAGACGAATACGTCGGACTCCGATACCGAGCATAGACAAATTGTGGAGCCCGTAGAACAGCAGCGTAACACCCGATTGGCTGTCACCCGCCCGAACCGGAAAGTGGAGTCTGACTTGTCCAAGCTGTGACGCGGGTTCGCACCGTTTGTCGTTTTGCATCTCACAACACCGCAGTATATACAAACAGTTTTGTGTGCGAAAGCACAAAACGACGCATATCACGACTGATACGAGCTATGGAAACACCACAGGGATCACAAATGCAGACGCAACAGCCCCGTGCTGGCCGGCCTCGGATGGAGGAACCCGACGCCGACATCAGCGGCCACGATGAAGAGAGTGTGAGTACTCCTGGACCGCCGCTGCGCTGGACACAATCAAAATCCACCGCGGCTTACACACACACCAGTCCCGTCGGGCCCGAATGCGTCTGGCGCAGCGCAAGTACCGCTCCAAGAAGCACGACGCCCTCGCCGCTGCTGAGCTCAAGGCCACCGCGCTGGAAAGCGCCTTGCGCGGCACCCTCTCCGCCTTTCGCAGTCTGCAGACCTCGCTCCTCCAGCAGCCCGCTGGCCACGTGCCGCTAGATGTCGCCGTCGCTGTGTCCCAAACGTCGCTCGAAATCTCCAGCCTCCTGCACAGCAGCGGCGTGCAGGCGCAGGACACGCTGGGCTGCCAGCTGCTCGACTGCGCCCAGACAACGTGCGCACGGCGGGTGCTCTCGGAGCGGCTGACGCGTGCTGTGGCCGAGCTGAACCTGCAATCGCTGAAAACCGGTGGGCTGGGGTGCTTCACGCCGGAGCTGCTCGCGGGCCTCGACGCGCGGCCCAGCGAGATGCTGCTGGCGCAGCCGCAGACGCAGACGCCGGGCGCGACCGACATGGACTACGCCGGACGGTGCATCCTTCCGCCGCTGTACCGCAAGACGGAGGGCGTGGGCTACACGGTGCTGCGGCTGGCACCGCCTAAGCTGCAGCGGCTGCAATACGGCCTTACTCGCACGTGGTTCGACACGGACGTGCCGGCGCTCGCGGGCGAGTGGCTCGAGGCTGTCGATGTGGAGGAGTACCTGGCACAGCGCGGCATCCACGTCCGCGATCCGGCGCAAAAGGTCGTCACGCTGCGTCTCGGCGGGAGCGACGCCGAGGGGGACAGCTCGCCGACGTCTGCGCAGCCGTGCTGGGAGCCGGAGCTGCCCGACTGGACCATCTTTGGCATGCAGCTCGACGAGCAGCAGGATGTGCCCCGCGGCTCGCGCGCCGTCGTGGCGACGCCGGAAGGGATGGGGCAGCTGGCTATGCCGCCGCAGGGCAAGATTTCAATCGATGTGGACAAGCTGATTACGGGGCTGTCGCGTCGGAGCATCTGTCTCGGGCCGGCCCCAGGGATCCGCAGACATCATGTCGACGAAGCGATACAGGAAGCTGTGCTAATTTAGCGTACGGAGAGAACTTTCGCAGGCAGTTTGTCTCTTCTATTTTTACAGCAAGAGACTCGGTGTGGGGGATGAGTTGGGCTGGAGCTTCGCACGGCGCGCTGCGAAAGCATTCCCCAATAAACTCATGCTCCAAGCTCGGCGGTTCAACCTCCACTTCACCACGTTAGGAACAGAGCACCCTTCAGACTTGCCACAATCCGAGGACGAGTACGATCTCGGTAATGCATCATTATCGGCAGGTTGATTCGGGGTACCGCAAAATTCCCATGTCAGTATCTTCTCACCTGCTGTGGGCCCGTGGCAGTCACTGCTCCTAGGGTTCACGCAGCGCAACCTACACACCATTTTCCGCCTTCTATTACGCCCAACCTCGCTTCTCGAGGGCTTCCTCTTTCCCACACATCGAATTTTTTCGGGATCGAAATTTCCTCGGGAAGGCTGTTGTGTCGTCAGCGTCCCTTGTTCTGTTCCGGCCACCCTTGCTTGCTCTGTTGCGATTACATTTTCTTTGCGTTGTTGGAATTATCGGTGCTCGTTGCAACTGCAATTGGATTTTCCGTTTTATTTCCGCTTTATCCGTTACTATAATTGCATAATACGCTCCTTCACATAGGACATGGTGCTCCCTTGGGAGGATACAAGAAGCGACGACGACATTTACGTCCGCCCGCGATACCGAAATCGATACAGATCAGTAAGCGTGGCATCGACTTCCACTCTACTCCCCGACATCACGGACGACGATGAATATTGCGAGATAGTTGAAGAGGATGCAGAGTCTAATGTACTCTTTGCCGCTGAGGTCATCGACCTGACCAAGGACGATTCGGAAAGGTTGATTCAGCACCATCGCGCCGACGAGACCGAGCTTGACTCGGTGACGGCACCATGCGGTACTGAAGTCAAGCCTAACAACTGCATTGCAGTCCGCGACACATATTTGGGCGAGCTGAAGATTGACTTTGTGCGAGTCACGGCCATCATTCGCGATGCCTATGGGACTATCCACATCCGTGGAATACCATTCACTAGGCTACGACATTTGAACGAAAAAGTCCGGGATAGAGTCAACGAAGTCTGCATGGTTCTTCACATCCACCAGCAGCCCGGCCAGAAAGCCGATCCCCCAGTATTAGTTGACGTGCTGCCAGACTGCGTTATTCGCTGGCGAAAACTCATCCTAACAAATGCCAGATATCCAGCGCACACCGTCGACGTGGACCGATACGCCCGTCCGCACCGCTCACTGGAGCAGCAAAGGAGAGTGGTTGAGAGATCAGGGCCCATTATCTGCCGATGGAGCATCACCATCATTTACTCAATCAACGCCGCGAACAAAACCAAGGCAGAAGAGGAAATGATCCAACATTTACGAAGCGAAGACCTAGTTAGCGATGAACACCGCGTACCCGACATTAAAACTTCGGAATTATGGCGAGGCCCTCGTAAACGCGGGGGAGCTTGGAACGCGCCGCCAGAAGAAAGACCACTCCAAGCACCGATATCACGACGCCCTGATCAGTCGTATACACTTTTTGACTCCTTTTCCGGAGCTGGAGGGGTATCTCGGGGCGCTCAGGACGCAGGCTTTAAGGTACGGTACGCGATCGACAAGGAGCCCGAAGTCTAGCGGACTTATAGCGGCAACTTTCCGTACACGTGCCTCTACGAGTGCGATACTAAGAAGTACGCCGGCAAGAAGTCGCGGAAGCCAGTCGACGTCCTGCACTTGTCGCCGCCGTGCCAAGTCTGGTCGCCTGCACATACCCATACCGGTCCCAACGACGCCGCCAACACCGAGGCCCTCTATACCTGTCGCAACCTCATTAAGCAGACGCAGCCTCGCATCGTCACCCTCGAGCAGACTTTTGGTATCACGCACGCTAAGCACATTAAACACTTTTGGGCCCTCATCCGCGACTTTACCGACCTCGGCTACTCGGTCCGATGGAGCATCATCCGACTCTGTACCTGGGGCTCGCCGCAAGACCGGAAACGCCTCATCTTGATTGCTTCTGCACCGGGCGAGCGTCTACCGCCGTTTCCCGCCCCGACGCACTCGGAACACGGCCGCAACGGCACGAAGCGGTTTAATACCGTAGCCAGTACCCTCGCGCGTGTGCGCGCCGATGACGACCTGCACCGGCCGGATCAGGTGCAGTCGTTTGACCCGCCTCGCCCGGCGTGGGACGCGCACACCCTCGGCCGCACTATTACGACCGGCGGTGCCAACGCCTACCACCCGAGCGGGCGTCGCGACTTTACACTCCGCGAGCTGGCCTGCCTACAAGGCTTCCCCGCGACGCACCGCTTCGTTGGTACTAAGACCAAGATTCGGCGGCAAATTGGCAACGCGTTCCCGCCCAATACAGTGTACGTGCTGTACAAGCACCTGCACGAATGGCTGCTGCGGGAGGACAATGTAGATTGCCTGCCGGATGAGGATGTCATGGTCATTGACGACGATTCGGATTCTTCAGGGGCGGAGAGTGTGTATTTTGACGAGGTGCGACTTTCGCCAGCTATGGACGATGTCGTCATGGGGGACGCTGACGACGAGGTAATTTTCGTTGGAACAAGGGCGGGGTGTGACGATGATTGCTTTGTGGATTTGACGTAGTGGGAAAATTGTCTATATCTGAACATGTATACATCTTAGCTTTGTGGTAAGAATGGGAATTTATACGTTCGATTTATCGCTCTCTTCTAATTCAAACGTCAGCTATTGGCAGTTTCCTCTGCATGTGTCCATATTCGGAAGCCGAATCGCCGTCAGATGTAGTGTTACGGAAAATATTGCAGCAGTCCACAAATGCAATGGCGACGTTGTTGACTAAAAACTGTCCACTTAATGGCGTGCCTAAAAATCGATAGTTGCTCGTGTTCCACCAAATATACATGACCAAACATATGTCAAGAAAAAAAAATCCCGCGGAGCACAGTGGCGTTGAGCCAGTGTAACGGCTGTAGGGTTGGCAGGTGCAACGGCTGATCTAATCTTATCAATCAGCTCGTACATACATACGGAAGGCTCCACCCGAGTTAATCACCTGCCAGACGTTCTGGGGTTGCATTTATTAAAGCCGAATGGACCCTCCCTGCTTCGTAAACCGCCGTCCGACAACTCCCCCTCTCTCTGCAGAAATTGTCACGCCACTCCTTGGCATCTATTCTTTTGCGGCTTTTTCCCATTCTTATCCTGCAGTATTATTTAAAGGCACGGAGCTGCAGCCTCGACTCGGAATCTGAGACACACCCTTCACCTCCATCCTGTGTTGCCCCGTTTCACCTTAGCCGCGGACCGTTTGTCTCTAGCACCAACCCCTCAACATGAAGCTTTCCTTCGCCCTCGCCATCGTGGGCACCGTAGCCAGTGCCCTGGCCACCGACCAGCAGGCCATGGACAGCAGCGACGTGCCGCCAGCTGCTGCTCCCGCCGGGCATCGCGTCCCGACCAGCTACGAGTCGGCCGTCATGGGCCGCCGCATCCTGGGCCTGAGCAAGCTAGGCAGCTTCGCCACCGTCTTCCCCAGCAAGAAGTCCCGCCGCAGCACACTTGCCGATAACGGCGTCGAGGGCCAGCCCATTAGCCTCGTCGACTACGTAGCCGACTGCGAAGACCACGGGAACCCGACTATTCTGGCCATCAAGATTGGCACCACGTTCCGCAACGTCGACGCCGGCTCCAACCTCACTGTGTCTCTGCAGTGGGTGCCGCCGTACCCGCCTGCCAAGCGCATCGGCGTCACGGAGCTCGTCCGGTCCTTTTTTGGCCGCGGCAGCGGCGCCCCCCCCAACTCGGCCGACCCTAGCATCCCCGACACCGTGCCCTACTCGGCCGACAACCTGGCGCGCTTTGCACTCTTTGGCTACCTGGAGCCATTCAACGCGGACGCGGCCCAGACAGAGAAGCTCAAGAACTGCTACATCAAGAAGCACCCGGATAGCAAGTACTGGCTGCCGGGCAACCACATCCACACGAGCGAGTGGGCGCGTCTGGTCGTGACCAAGGTATACTGGGTCGGCGGATTCGGCGATCGTGCCTACATCGGATGGATTCCGGTCGATGAGTGGAACAGAGTCAAGGAGGAGGAATGGAAGGCCATCAAGCTGCCCGGCGAGACCAGGGGCTGGTCCGAGTGGAACGCGTATGATAACCAGGAGCTGTAATTGTCTCGGGCATCCGAACCTATAAATCAGCTGTAAAGACTAGAATTAGTAGTACTACAATGCATCCTAAATAACGACGAGATTATTAACTCCAACCTCAGTACATACATCTGCACTAACAGTTGTCCACGCATTGGGTTACCACGAACTCACGCAACGCTGCCGTGCATCCCACTTGAGGATTGGCTCAAATGCTTGGAGTAATTGACGGCTGAATATAAACAGAATGTAGAAAACATCACAGAACTGAGCCGCCATTGTCAAAACGCAGCTCACAGACAGGATGAATCACGTGACGCTGTTGTGATGGCAGCCAGCCAGCCAGCGGCGCGACCTACAAACAGCGATGGCAGCATCTTATCAGAAAGGCCATTGATAGAAAATAAATTGATCGACAGAGATGACAAGGATTCTGGACTAATTATTTACCTATCAGTATGAGGTAGCCATCCAGCTTTTGGAAAGTTGATGGCGCACTTTCCACTTAACTAGCCCCCTGCACCATGTCCACTGAGCTTCACGCCAGCTCCGCCAGCTGCCACGAAAGCAGCTCACAGGTCAGCCCTCCATTACCATCACAACCACCTGTACGCCCGCGACACCTTCCTTTCGACAACGGAGAGAGCCGTCTCATCCCGAGGCACATACATCCATCGACTGTTGGCAAAATTCATTCAACAGCAACCGGCAACAGCACAATCGCCGCAAAACCCCCCGGCACCCAGCAGCCATGCTCGTGTCCCTGACCGTCGGCAAGGTCGACGCCGGCGTCACGGTGCTCCTGACACCGGACAAACGCCTGGTAAGCTCTACCCTACCTCCCATGCAGCTATAACTTCCGGTTGAACTGCAATTGCCACAACTACGTCTGCTACCGGATGGAACGTAGCTAACGCAACCCGACCCCTCAGATCGAGTTCCCCTCCATCCTCCTGCCGCCCAACATTTCCTCGGGCAGCATCGTCGACATCAACGTGTCGCAAAATGCGACCAAGGAATCCGCCGAGGAGGCCAAGTTTCGCACACTGCAGGAGCGTATCCATGCCTGCTTTGGCGCAGCCTCGCCCCTGACGCCGGTTTTGCGGTGCCGCAACGCGACGCAGACGTCGGTGGTGCTCGAGTGGGACCCGATCGCGCTCGCCACGGCCGACCTCGTTTCGCTGACGCTGTACCGCAACGGGCAGAAGGCGGGCACGATCCCGCGCCCCCGGCAGATGCACAGCACCAAGATTAGCGGTCTCGCCGTCGACACCGAGTACACGTTTCACCTGGTGCTGCGGACGAGCGCCGGCACGCGGTCGAGCGACAAGGTGGCGGTGCGCACGCACAAAATGACGGACCTGAGCGGCATCACCATTACGGCGGGCTTCCTCCCGGCGGCGCACCGCGAGGCGCTGGCGCGCGCGGTGGAGCGCATCGGCGCCAAGATGGCCGACGGCGTGCGCATCGATACGACGCACTTTGTAACGACCGAGGGCCGCGGCACGGCGTGGGAAAAGGCTGTCGAAACGAATATACCCGTGGTCCGCCCCGAGTGGGTCGATGCCTGCGAGAAGAACGGCCGCATTCTGGGTGTGACCAAGTTTTACCTTGATGCCATGCGGCCCGGCCCCCCGAGCGAGGCTACGCCGACGTCGACGCCGCCGCCGCAGCCGACTACGCAAAAGAACCTGCCTCAGCCTCCACCACCTCCAGAGAGCAAGGAGGAGGAGGCGGGTGAGGAGAGCGTGGTTGAGGGCCAGGAGGACGCTCCTACCCGTGAGGAACGGAAGTCTGCGGTGGCGAGGGGCAAAGAAGGCGAGGTGGAACCAAAGGCCCGCCGTCCGAGCCATGATGAGGAGCAAAAGATGAGGCTCGAGGACAAGGATGGCCAGAAATTTGCGCTGCGCCCTGAGGGCAGCAGGGCGTCCGTGACGGTGGAGGAAGAAGACACCGAAGAGGCACAGGATGACAAGGAGGAGGCGGAGGCCAAGGAGGCCAAGAAGCCCGCTTCGACGGCTGATGGTGATTCGTTTCAGGAGGTGCAGCTATAATGCCTGTGATATCGCGGGGAAAGAGATCAGTGCCAGTAGGCATGGGAGAAAAAATGAAGAGCTTAGGGAACATTAGCTACATGGTTTTTTATTTCATGATGCCCAACTATATATAATACAGAAGATTCCATCAAATCCATACGCACTTGTCTATACAACTTGGGTATGTCTGTGCATTTATGTCCCAGGCTCACCCTATCAACGTAACGGTGTGTCTACGTGTGCCAGGGGCTCACACGATCAAGGCCGCGTTGTTAATGCAAGAGCGTAGGGGCATAATGGTATGTATTAAGATATATTTTTTGCTGGTCTCACATTTTGAGCTTCCTTGCTCTCCACGACGAGAGCAAGGAAATAAAGACAAACCAAAAAAAAAAAAAAAAAAAAAAAGAACAAATTGTCTAGACACGGAGGTATATATCGCTAATAGACAATAAACATGTACAGACTAGGAAAAATCAAACGAATGCAACAAGGGCTTTCTTGCCCTTTCTCGCCAATGGACAATACATGAAGACGTCACAAGACCAGGCAAACTACACCCACAGGCGATTGCTCACCGGTCTCGGACGCAGCGGCATCGGCGGCACGTCGCTCCCCGAGACGCTACGCGGGGCAGGTGGCGGCCTGGGGCGCGAGTTGGACGAGCGGGTGCTGCTCGTCTCCGGACGGGCGCCGCCGGCAGCGAGCTCGCGCATAAGCGGCTCGATGGAGCCCATACCGCTGGCATCGGGCTGGCCGTAGCGGCGGTCGAGCAGGTCACGCTCTTCGCGACGCATCAGCTCCTCGAGCATGCGCTCGCGGGAGAGGCTCGCGCGGCGGATAAGATGCCTGCGGTGCGAGGCGCGCGGCGTGAGGCCGGCTGCGTTGGCGGTGGTCCCGTCATCCGAGGCCCAGTCGCGCAGGGGGGTTGCGTCGTCGAGGCTGGATGTGGCGGCCACGATACCGCGGCGGCTGTTGTGGACATCTTCGAGCATGGGCACGAGGGCGCGCAACCACAGGTCGCCGTTGCGCTCGAGGCGGCGCACGCGGCTCTCCATGTCGCGCAGGCGCTGCTCGCGGTAGGTCTCGTACAGGTGCAGGATCTCGCGCTCGGGGTCAGTGACGGTGACGCCGGCGTACGAGGCGGCGCGCGGGGCGACGAGTGGTCGTCGGGGTTGCTGCGTGGTCTTGGCGACGACGCTGGCCTCGCGCGTGTTGCGGTCCTGCTGCTGCCACTCGCGGCGGCGGGTCAGCGACGTGCGCGTGCCGTCGAAGCCGTGCTTTTGCGCGGGTGACGTCTCGGTGGACGTTGGTGGCGTGGGGAGCGTCGTGACGGACTCGGGCGGCACCTCGACGACGGAGTTTGCGTCGTCGTCGTCGGCAGTGGCTGCGGGATCTTTGTTGGCGGCCTCGTCGTCTGGGTGCATGTCGACGACGACCATAATGGTTGATAGCTTCGGCCCGGACTCAGCTGTGGCTGTGGGAGCGCAATGGTCCTTGGTAGGCGATGTTATTGACCGATTCCTGCCCTCGGTCGCTGTGGGGGACGGTAGCGTACCGAGTTTCGAGCTGCGTGCCGCCGCAATGTCGCGGAACTTCTTATCGCGCACCTTTTCGCGGCGGCTCTTGACAGAGTTGATGCTCGCAGGCGGCGAGGGCGACCGCACGCGGCTGACGACCGGGTTGTCGGTGACCTGAGTCACTTTTGGTTGCTTGGCTGCTGGCTGCTTGTCGGCCGGCCGCGCGGGTCGCAGGCTGGAGGTCGATTTTCGGGAAATAGGCGAAGTGTTTAAAGATACTGGCGGGTGCCCCGTGCGTCGTTCAGTGTTGCGACGCACTGCGCCATCGTGTGGCATGGGCGAGGGGTTTCTATTATGAGGTTCTTCCGCAATCACTTCGTCAATCGAGGACGCGTGATGATGCTTACTACGCGGCGGAGCAGCCATGCTAGAACCGCGCGATGGATACGCTGCGCGGACAAATTCGGCAGTCTGACGCGAGGCAATCCTGGAACGAGTCTCTTCGGTGCCATCGTAGGCAGCAGTCGTGGCTTGCTGGGCATGAGAGGATGCCTCTGGTTCGGACTGGGCCAGCGGCCAGTGTTCAGAGTCGTCGGGAGACGAAGGCACAGGTGACGGTGGCATCATGCGGCGGTTTCGTAGCAGCTGCGGAGGATACTCTCTGTCGAAGCGGCGAGGCGAGGCGGGACTGGGCGGTAGATGGTTGTGGTTTTGGCTCGGGGAAAATGACCTGAGAACGGTGACGACGCCGTTTTTGTTCTTGAAAGTGCGGACCGCCTCGGGTAGTGGCGGAATGGTCGATTGAATGTTGTGATTGGATACAGGGTACTGGGACTTGGGATCGTCGCCAAAGTGAGAGGCGTTGAGCGGGATGGAAATGGCAATGTGACGGTGACCACCGGTGGTGACACCAGCAACTGCGGAATCGGGCAGCTGAAGGGGAGCTGGTGCTCTGCTCATGGACTTGCTCCTCCTCTTGCCCATGACGCTGAGTTTGCCCCATCTGCCGCGCTCCTCCTCCCCCGTGGCGCTGTAGGGCTGCGACATGAAGTTGTCGGGCGGCGGCTCGTGGGTGCGCAGAAACTCAATCAGAGCAGCCACATCGTCGCGACTGCGACGGCGGCGGATAACATCGCCGTGACTAAAGGTGCCGTGTAAGTCGCCTCCGAGATAGCTCGTGCGCGTGCCTCCAAAATTCAGGGCCGACATAGGACGCGAGGTAAATTGCAGGTCGGAGGGGATATCGAGGTCAGTAAAACACGGCGTTGGGATCCGAAAAGGATGCGAAGCTAAAGGCGATGGGTGCATCTTCTTGCTGTCCCATGATCCTGTAGACGACGTATTGGACTCGATAATGATGGAGAGAGGTGCAGCCGTGTTAACCATTTTCACGACTTGAATCAGCTGCTAGATTGACTGCAGGGGAGTGACGAGAGCCCAGTGCCCGTGATCTCGTGGGTTGTGGCACGGACGTTGGGAGACGGGCTCGGCGCAAAATCCCTACGGACTGCCAATGTGACAAGGGGCGTACCGGGAGAGGACCAACTTGAAATTCGAGCCACAAGCAGTAAAAATGGCGAGAGAATTACACAGCAGGCTGTCCCCAGGTGCTCGCTCCGCACTCAGTGGCTGGCGGGCTGCGGGCTGGCTGTGGTGCGATGTGAATCGTGTTTCAAATAACGTAGATTGGGGACCCTGCAGACTGGAGGCTGGAAACAGACCCGGGAAACAGTACGAAGCGGAGGCGAGACACGACGAAAAATCCGGGTATCGTCGACCCTGCAGTGAGGCCCTCGAAAAGGAGCAAGAAAGAAAGTGTGGGAAGGGGGAAAAGGAATGTTGATAGAAGCTAGTTACAGAATAACTATTTGCAAAGGAACGGGGAGATGGAGGAGGAGAAGGGACGATAGGTTACTGGTGCAACCTTGTTCAATCGAGGGCCATGACCAATTTGAGCATTTTTTTCCACCAAGGCAACACAGCATCGACAACGGGAACCCGAAAAATAGGAAGCAGGGGGCGCACAGGGGTTGGCGGGCAAGGATCGGCGCAACTTGCTAGCGATTGGCTTTTGACGAGGTGGAGGACGGACCACACAGCCGGGATCTCGACAGCAAAGCAAGCTTGTACAAGCACATTCACCAGCAAGCATGCAGGCATATGCAGCCGAGCGAGAAGATGCAAGGGTCAAGACCCCACGGCCCCCTGATCGATGAAGCTGTTGGTATTCATCGCAGTATCCGGACACTTGGTCAGTGAACGAACCTGGGAGGGGCCGCAAGTCAGTCGGGACGGGTGCACAGTTGAGCTGTTCGCACTTGAATTTCCGACACGGCGGCTACCGCTAATGAGAGCCGTTGGCTCCCGTCAGGTCTTGATTTGTGGTTCGTGAATGTAGCTTGAAGACGGGGACGCGAAGAGGGACGCGAAAAGGGACGCGAATCGGGATGAAGTGAAACGCCGACCGGTTGCGCTGTACCTCCAAGGTTCAAGGGAAACAAGAAATTGCGCTTGCTTTCCATCTCAATTCGGCAGCTGCATAATAGGTGGCCATTAGCAGCTGACGGAGGCCTTTTTGGAGCTCCCAGGGCCGGGGCCAGTCATGGTAGCTTGAACGCTAGGGCCGCCGTGCGGGCGCGCCTGTGGTGATAGAAGTAGTTAGTGAATAATGCGTTCTCATATGAGTAGTTTGCCAATGCCTTTGTGCCACCTTATTGTTAGAAGAAGTGCGCGGCAGCGGGAGGGAGTCGCACCTTATTACCACGCCATTATGACCATTACTACCCGTCCGATATTAGACAAGATCTTCCGGCTTCCGAAACTTGATACTATGCAACGGGATGATTCAGCAGCTCTTTTGTCGGCCTGTGGCCATTTGGGCAACCAGGCGCATGTCTCAGCGCAAACTGTGAGAAACCGGTTGCGAGCGTGTTATCGTTACGTGGTTGCGACTCGCAGGTCATGTACTAGCAGTGAGCGCTACCAGGGCAAGGATCACAGGTCGAGGCAGGTGGCAGGTGTTGATGAAGCCCGAGGCAGGGACCATGTCTCGGACCACGGCCACCCTTTCTTTGACTTTGCCTCGTGGTGGAATCATTTCTGCGCGGTGGCGGCTGCGCCCAGACTCTGTTGCATTGTCCCAACAACGCCATACTTTATGCAGTTGATGGCAGGGCGGGCGGGAAGTCTAAGCGTCGCGTTGATTTTCCTTTCTTTTCGAAAGTGGGAGTGGCGGCATAATGACAATTAATGGATGGTGATTACCCCGATGTTTGTAAAAAGCAAAGACGACGACGATTGACACTTTCATCGTGGCGGGCGGTTGGCGTTGGCAGCTGGCAGCAGCCCAACAACGGAACAACAAACGGCGCACAGTACAAATTACTCCGTATTCGTACGTACACGGAACTGAGACCAAGCTGTAGATACTGGGTTTTGTGCTTTACTTTCAGCACCTCATCTCGTGATGCTTCATTTCTCTTTTGTCAACGCCAATGCACAGCGCCACGCGCAATTGTGCTGTCTTTGGTCTGGTTTACCATGCTGTAACAAAGACCATCCAAAAAGAAAACTCCGCCCATTATCCGTAACTATGATTAACCCGCTCTTTTTCTTTCTTCAAGTCCCGCCAATCCGCTTACCTGCACCCGCTTTCCGCCCCAATCTCCCCTTGCATGCGCCAAATGAACAACTCCAGCCTGAGTCCGCAGCCATGTATGACGTTGGCCAGAGCCCCTCGCGCACAGTCAGTGAACGCGCTTTCGCAGCAGCGGCATTTACGTTTCTCGGGTCGTTTTCCCCCAATTTAGGTTGCATAAGGAGCTGAGAAGAAGTGGAAATACCTCAAAAAGGGACAAGCTTCCAGGAACGAGACCAGGCAACCAAGGGGCGAACCAGGGGCTACCTAGTAGCGGTCGCTAGCTTCCATGCTGCCTCCGTGTAACCAAGACCTGAAATAAAGTTTTCGTCTCCATTTTCACTCACGTAAAAGAATTATAGAGATTGTAACTAGTAGTTGTGTGCTCATATAATGTAATGTTGACTTCAGCGTGTAAAGAAGGCGGCAGCTGCCATCAGTATCTGGATCATGAGTGTGAGTAGTGATTATGCCCGCCATCGGTCCGGTTTGGCAAGGCCGAAACACGGCAAGTATTCAGCGTTGGGATGATAGTGAGTGTTAGTCTTTGGAGCCAAATGAATAGATATACCCATCAATACGTGTATTTCACTAAATTCGAAGTGCTACTCAGCTTCTTCACCTATTGATGGCAAAGAAGAGAAGAGGAAAGATAACCAAATAACGGCGAAATGTATCTACGCTAGAACCGAGGCGTAAAGAGGCAGCATCCCCGCGTCATACTATATGTGGTATTGATGGGAAGTTGTTGTCAATTAATGCGGAAAGAAGAGAATAGAAAACACAGTAGTCGGTGTGGGTATCACGTTACACATGATAACGGCGTAAGAAAAGGGAAGCAAACAAGCAAACAAGGACCTATATCTCAACCAATCTACTAACCACTCAATCTATTGTCTTCCGTGGTTGTCATGTTGACGCATCTGGGGAACGAGGCGATGCATACTGGGCGGGGGGGGGGGGCAGGTGTGGCCGAAGTACAATCCAATGCCAGTCAAGATTCCCGCAGACCATTATAGTGAGCGACCAGTGTTCTTGAATGCCTGGCTCACAAGGTAAATATAGCATGTGAACTCTGACACTGATTGAATGATGCCAAAACGACAAGCATTCCTCATGGCCACTTAAAAGCAGTTATCGAACTAACACAGATAGAACCTATAGTTAATAGTTGTTACGCGCATCCTACCTGAGCCCCATCTATTGCGTAGTATGTGGCCTGCTGTTCCGTTCTCTCGTTTCACTCTGACTAGCGAGCTAGTCACCTTGGCTCTGCAAGTTTTGATTCGACAATTCGTTGAAAATGAGCGAGAGAAAAAAATGTTCAGAAAAAGACGAGGACAAATCAGCACCACGTATTAGCCTCGCTGCAGCGCCACCACTTGTCGATCTTGGCGTCGGGACTGGAGGAGGAGTCGAGCAGCCCCAGGGCGGCGCTCTACTCCCCGCTTGTGCCCCAGCGGATTGTGGAATTCCGAAAACCTTGGGCGCAGAGCGGCAGAGGCATGATTCTACAGCGGAAAGTAAGAATGCCCCTGAACAGCGTCGCATTTGTCGACGGCAGCCCGGGCAAGCCTAGGGTAGTAGGGTCGAGTCCATCCGACCCAGCAGGATCTTGGTGAATTCGGCGGCTTGGATTAAGACGGGGGAGCGCGTTACAAAGAAGTGCCGAAAAGTCGAAACTAGTTAAAACCTGGGTATGCTTTCTGAGAAAAGGGGTATTATGATCGTACCGCTGACCTGTCAAGGTACTGCGCTCTAGCGCTCTAATCAAGATAAAGCCATGTGTAGTGGCTATAGTGGCTATATAGTATACAATATGAACAAAACATAATTAAACAAGAAACAGCAGTAGGGTAATTAGAGGGTGCAGCAATGGAAAAGGCCATCAGAGTATAAAATAGAGAAAACCCCGACAGGCTTTCATGTAAGACAAAGAAGAATTCAAAAATGTGCCGCCGTGGCCTCGTGGGATAGAACAAAAGCAAATAGGAATATTTGACAGTAAAGAGAATTGTAAGCGAAAGAGTCTAGGAAGTTCTCTTCCCCATGCAACTGGTATCAACGTTCAACATAAAAAAAAAAGGCGCGAAGCACCTTACGGACTTGCCTGCTCCACGTACAGCTGGTCCTGCGGCCACGCCGGCGTCGCCACCGGACCGTACCGCAGGCCTTCTTCGGCCTCGCGCTCGCGGCACAGCACGTCAAGCTGGAGGCTCCAGCGAGCGCCGAGCCGAATCTGCAGCGCGCGCAGCGCGTCACCCGCGGCTTCCTCCTCGGCCGCCACGCGACTGCCCAGCACGGCTGACGCTTCCTGCTGCCGTACCGTCAGGGTCTCGACCTCGGCCTCCTGGCGGTCCAGCAGCTCCTCCACGCGGCGCGCCTGGCGCTCGCGCATCACGTTGATCTTGGCCTGGTGCTGGTGCGCCATGCCGTCGCGCAGCGTGTACTGCTGGCCGAGCTCGCGCAGGTTGCGTTCCGTGACGACGCGGCCGGCGTCGTCGCTGCTGCTGCGGCCTTGGCAGTAGGCTTCCATGTGCTTGAGACGCAGGTTGACGCTGCGCGCCGTCTGCTCGAGCGTCGCGCGCAGCTCCATCTCGGCGGCGATTTGCCGGTCCTCGAGCGCAGCCGCGGCTTTGGCGTGTCGGGCCGTCAGCGCGTCTTGCTCGTCGACGTGCTGCTCGAGGAGGGTGAGCTTGTCGGTCGCGTGCCGCGCCTGCATGGTGCCGTACGAGCGCGCGGCAAAGGCGCAGAAACGGTCGAGTTCGAGGGCTTGTTGGTGTATGAGAGCCTGCACTTGGGGGCAGCGCTGGGCGCGGCTCACGGCGTCGCGCGTCTCGGCTTCGGTCTGGGCCGTGTCCGTGTCCGTATCGTCGGGGAGCAGGGTTGACGGCGGGCGCGTCACGGCGGCGTCGCTGCTGCACATGTTAGGACAGCCGCCAGCGGTCGCATCCCAGATGGCGCCGCAGACGGCGCACATGGCCTCCTTGCAGCGACAGACGATGTGGCTGCGTCGCGGCGCCAGGCTGGCGAGGCTGCGGCAGCTGTGGCATCGCTTCCAGCGCGTGCCCTGGCCCATCTTCTTGACCGCTTCGAGCTCCCAGTCCTGCGGGCAGTCGGTGCCGAGAGCGTGCGCGCCGCGCTTACACGTGCGGCACGCGCGCGCGAGGCACTGCTGGCAGGTCACGTCCATGGGGTGCTTGTGGTGGACGACTTGACGCGCGTTGATAAAGGCACCGCATTCGCTGCTCGGGCAGTATATGCGCGCATGCTTAGGCGTGCTGAAGTGGGTGACGGCCTGGAAAAAGGCCTGCTGCGTGTCGCGGTCCAGAGCGTCTTGCAACACATGGCTCAGAAATGGCTGGGAGCAGCAGCGCGGCGGCATGCTCGCCTCATTCATACACGCCTGGCTCACGACGTATCGCATGCACCCGGAGCAATATGTGTGCTTGCATGCGAGTCCGTGCAGAGCGACCAATTTACCAGCCGGGGTGCGGCAGCCATGGCAGCACCTAATCCCCCTCGTTAGCATCCCTTGCGCCAGCATGGCTGCGGGTTACTCACTGTGAAGGGTCCGACTTCTTCTTGAACCAGGAGCGTGACTTAAACCCCGATCTGACGCTCGAAAAACTCTTGTTGGTGCTGACGCTAAAGACGCTGTGCGCCGACGAGGTGACGGCCGGCGACGACCCGTTGTGCAAGCGGACCTGCTCGAGCGATCCGCCGCCGACGGCCGCGATGAACTGGTCGTAGAGCCCAAAGCCTGTCGCGTCGCTGCACGCCAGGTCCGTGTTGGACATGGCAAAGAGGGAGGACCGCGGCGTCGCGGGCATGGATGTCGGAGATGCGGCCGAAAAGGTCTGGTCGAGCGTCGAGCCCGACGTGGACGAGGAAAAGGCGCTCGATGTAGTGCGCTTCTGGAGCGTCGAGGTTGCGATGCCAAGCGAGTTGGCTTTGGCGACGAGTGCGGCGTCCATGGCATCCTCCGTCATGCCGGCCTCCAAGCCAAGCACTTCTCGTGCGTACACATCGTGATGGATGTCGCCGGTCGCCATTGTGTCGGGTGTCTTGGGCGGCGAGTGTATCGTGATCCTGAGGGATCCCATGTCGGGCGGTGGGTGTGGCAAGCTGTTCGCGTATTATACGGGAATGCTACCGATCTTGTCGCGGCCGAGGAACTGGTAGGGATAGCCTGTTATATAACGAAATGAGATATTCTTGCCGGTTAGGCCGCCAGCGATGCATGGCAAACGACTCATTTCTTTTTTTTTTATCTCCTATTGGACAAACATGGCCGTGTTCCCACACCAAAAGCAATGCGGCCCATGTCTGAGAGTAACCCAGCCAGTGGAAGCTCTTTAGCAATGTCGGGGAGTCTGGGGCTCATCGGGCCGGGCAGGGACAGGGCTACAAATCGAGGGAACCGTGTCGAGTTGGGCAGAGAGAGAAATCACCGGGGGCACTGGTGGGGGTACGCAAAGCCCTCCCTTGTAATTTGTACGGAGTAACTTATTTAGGGTTATTAGTTGATGAGCTTCCAGCCAAGCAGAGGCCGCCATCTGGCACCCTCCACTGTTAGCTTGGCTCTATTTTCCTTGTTTATTAGTTCGTGACTAGGTACGAATACACACAGTGTGACACAGACGAGCTTTGCTTCTTTGTCAATGCCGTCTCCAAATGATCGCGCGTTGTCCTGAGCGTTGGGACAAAGGTGTTCAACAGTGAGCCATGTTTATTTTTTATTTTGTTTTGCCACTCGAACCTTGGCAACCAAGATGGTCACCGTCAACCATGACGTCTGGGCCACACCTTCTGAACGAACTAGTTAGGCGTTGTAGAATGTTGAATGGGCGGCGGCAGCTGAAGGCCCGCGCAACACAGACCCCAAGCTGAGTATGAAACGATCTGCACCATGGGCCCAGGAAGCTTCCACCTGCATGGTCCGTCTGGTGGGTGGTGACTGTGAAAACTCGGGAACTTTGGAGCGCAACGCTTCTCTGAGTCCCAGCTGGCCCGCTGTCGGGGCGTGTCGCTGACTGCAGAAAACCGTGCTGCTTCACAGAAAAAGAACTATCCGCGAGAGCGTAACGCTGGATCGCACAGCGGCATATGTCGTGCATCCTGCCGCCGACGGCACACGATCTGTGTGAGTGGTATCATGTACCACCAGTATGTAAGGACTGTCGCGTCACACGACGAACTCGTTTTTGTTTTTGATGGCGTACTATGTAGGCGGCCAAGTGGCTTCGCGGACGGGAACTAGGCCACCCGTCATGAAGCTAGTTGCCTAATAAGTCGGTAACTAAAATAACTATTAAGTTACTCGTGGTATCCCCTTTACTGTAGTTGCAGGTTTACAGCACGCCCTCGCTTGCGGCTCCCCGATGACCTGCCAACGCCGCTTCTTTTTCCAGCACTTGTAGTAGCATGCAGGGCGAATTTTATACTTTCTTGGCTAGAGACGCAAAACGACGAGTTAGCCGTTGCAGGTTGAGACCCTCCAGCTCCGTCAGAAACTAGAACGAGGCTGACCTGCTCCTCGGACAAGGTTCGCGGGATTATCTGCTATTTCTCTTCGGCTGAAGACTCTGCTCGGCAGGGGAATGCGAGGGGCATGCGAGGGGGATGTGATACAGGGTGCAGGGCTCCGGGCAGATTGCAAATGTGATGAGCCATGTCTTTGAGCCAGGATCGGAAGACGCAGGATCCGTTAGGATTGGGGGGCGGGGACATGTCGTGGACAAGCGAGGCATCTACGGACAATTTATTACAAAGTATTTATGCGGGCGCTCCGTACATTCGATCGCAAGGATGATCGTGCTTTGCAATCCAGGGTCGTGCTCTTGCCCATCCCTCAGGGCATTCATCTACTAGTGAGTTGGGGACGAGGTCGGCTGATTAAATACCCATTCGTTAAACATCGGGTGACACTATGTATGACACTGCTCAAAATGCGCCCGAGTTCCGTGCACTATGAAAATAGAAGCCATAAAAATTGCACCATCGTCGATGCCGACACTCCCGAGCCCCCTTCTGACGGAACGGCCCTTGTCCTCTAACTAGCCGCCTGTCTTGCAATCCGAGACACTCTGGACATCCTGGCGGTGTATGTACACAACGCTCGTCCGGGAATGTGAACGGCTCCGAACAGGCTCAGAGTCAAAGCCGAGGATGGTATTTTATTGTCACTTAAATAGAGAGTACTGGGTCCCGCCGATTCATGCCTGCCAAGAGTAAGTCACGTACGAACACATAACTTGCTTGCTTGAGTTTGGGAAACTGCCTTCGTCGTAGATAATAAACTACAGTGGCGCTGGTTTTCATCCAAGCTGCACCTTCTGCCAGGGATGGCTTTTAATTCCTTTTGCGCGCGGGAAGAAAATCTGCTGTGGAAAGAAGCAATGACTGACTGGTGGAACGGCTCGGCCTTGGCACAACCTGTCAACCTGTCAACCCGTCAAATTGTTAATTGTGACGGCAGCCTCATCGCTGCGTGTGACCGACCAGGCTTGGGAATTGGCCAAGCGTCTCGTTCATCACATGTCTGAGGATTTGTGTTTGAAAATGTTTGGCTGCGGCAAAGATGCCGCCAGATGTCTGTCTCTGCACATGATGAGATCCTTTTCGTCGCATTGCGTGATAAAAACAAAAATAAAAAGGAAAGACTACAAAAAACAAAAGGTATGCTCACCAGCAATTTTGAATTTTTATCTTACGATGTTATTAGGTCTCACTTTTTTATCAGTCCTACATAATAGACTTAGTTATAGCGTAAACATAAATAGTACAGATTATAAATTACCATGTAATAGTGGGGGTTATCATATGAAATTACTAAATATCCAGTAAAAGGATTGATTAACTAACATGAATAATAAAAATACCTTTCGTAGTGTCGTACAACCTCACCTTATTAAAGACGAGGGCCAAATACTCACCATGGACAATTGGGGCTTCGTTGCTCTCAATAGACGCCCAAAGAAGCAGGGAAATGACTTTGGCAGAGTCATGGACAAGATCCGCCAGCTTCCTCGCCCTGTCGGGGTCGGAATACGCCCGAGGACAGCGCACGTCGCCTCCGCTAGGCGTTGGCACACAAGATATGGAGCGCAGACGGCAAAGCAGGACAAGCGAGCTTGACTGCGCACAACTTTGAGCCGATAACCAGCCCCCAAACCGTAAGCACATCGTCCACGGCACCCTCCGGAGATCAGTCGAAGCAGTTTTCGGTCCTTACTTTGCTCAGCACACCCAGTGCGTCCAATCCAATGACATCCACAACCACATTCTTTAAAACTGGCTAGGCTTCATAGCACGATGACTGCTAGCAGAAACTCGTATATCTTGATCTGACTTTGTCTCTTTCCTTCTTTTCCATCTGTCGGCCAGGATCGGGAAGCTCCCCAGCGTCAACCAACTTCTGCAGCTCATTTTTATCGGTCCACTCTTCGTAGCATTCCAAGTATTCGTCGAGAAGAAACTTTGAAATTGCATCCGCCTGACCATCAGCCCGTTTTCTGTACGCACCTATGTCCAGTGTTCCGGGCCACCTTTCCATTCCCGGTGGAAAGTACCCAGCGTGCTCCCAATCGATTAAGGCCTCGACTTGAAGGGTTTGTCTGTTGATGATGATATTTTGGGGTGCGATATCACCGTGTTGAAAAACATATTCCGCATTCTTCGAGGGAAGAGTCTTGAACGATTTTTTGCCTTTCCACGGAGGCTGGGCATCCGGAGTAAGCCAAGAAGGGGGCATGACAAATCCATTGATCCCACGGTGGTGAGACCTCAGATCTGCAAGTTGCGGAAGGACAATAGTCCCGATAAAATCGAGAGCATTCGAGTAAGCTTGGTGCAAGCATGTCTTACAGGGTTTTTCTTCCGTGTGTTTTTGACCTGCCGGTCTCAAGCAGCATTGTGAGCCCATTTCCATTAGGGTTGGACCGTCAATGAACTCCGTGACCAGATACCGCCGGCCATCCGGTAATTCTCCATGATCAAGTAGTCTTGGCACGGGAATTGATGTTTGTTCGGAAATTAGCTTCAAAGCATTCGCTTCATTGGTGATTCGCTCATGATTCCTATTCAGAATGGTTAGGACGATGTGGAGCTGAAAACAATGTAGCATTAATGATCTAACCATGACCTGAACCACAAGAAGGGGGTTCCGTCAGGATATGGATCATTGAATGGGAGTCGAGATATTTTTCTGAAAGTTGTAGGGGTAATTTCGTAGGATACGTCATTAGACTGATACGTGATCACTATTGACAGCTTACAGTTCAGAAAAAACGAGCCAGAGTTGGGATGAGATTGAAGAATGAAGCTTGCCTTTCTGTGCTGAGGAAGCAAAGTCTGCGGTCTCAGCCGTGGGTTTCTTCGAGGCTTCCATCGCGACTCGAAAATTCGTTTTGTTAGCGATGATTAGGAAAAGCGAGGATGGCGTTTACGAAGGAGCAGAAGGAAGAACTGAAGAAGTCATGCACTGGCTCGAATGGGCTCAGGTCGGATTCCGCTACAACAATACTCCGCAGGCACAGCCTCATCAGCCACTATGTACACAAGGAATTACCTACACAGGGGAGAGTTGGTCCATTGAGCGCAGCAGCCAAGCACCGCCGATGAGGCGAATGGAAAACAAAGGCGGAGGTGCCTATCTTCGTCTACCTAGAAGATGGCTCCAGTGGCGGCGAGGCGTACTCTCCCCAAGTAAGTGGCGCGCAGATGCGGATAAATTCGCGGTCGCAAAGCAGGGCGGAGGCTTCTCGTCAGGCCAAGACGGGGGTTTTCTGGAACAACATTCGCGCTATTCATGGCACAAAATCGGGTGTCAAGGTCGGGCAGTATTCAGGACCTATTAATCACCAGTAGTAGCGAGTTATATTGAATGAAACAACAACCGTAACCCTAAGAAAGAACGTCCTTTCAACTAATACCTTGAGTTTCAATTAATAGACACCTCATTTCCTTTGCACTGTGTAGCTGTAGAAAATGGCCGTCGAGTTGTCAAGACGCGCGCCGACCATCCCACTACCATCGCTTGCGTCCGTCGTCACCATTAATGCCTTTGCCATGTCTTCGAAATAGACCTCAATCCTTGACCCAACAGCCTGCACCTTGATTCGGTACGGGTGATTCACCTTGGCCTCTACCTTGGTGCTCTGAATCCCCGTCCAGGTCTTGCCGTCCCCGCGCCCGAGCGCCATGGTCCCGTCCGAGGCCAAGCCGACATAGTATCCCTTGTACACATTGAGCCCGCGGCCTAGGCTCGACGCGCGGAACAATACGCCCGCCGTGCCAGGACCGTCCTTGGTAAGCATAACCTCGGCCTCCAGGATAAAATCAGCAAAGTTGGTGTTCATGGTGGCCTTCCCGCTGCCCCCACCGTCGCTGCCGCCGTCGCCTTTGCCAACGAGGAGCTTGCTCGAGGCGTTGAAGTAGCCATCGTAGACGGTCCAGCCCGCCAGCTGCCCCCCGAAGCCCTCATACACCAGCGGCGACACAACGAGCGCGGCGATGCTCGCGGCTTTCTTGTACGTGCGCAGACCTACATGGCCTTGGCGGTACGTGGCGTCGTTGAGTGTCGTCAGCGGGCGGTTCAGGTTGTTGAGGTAGACGGCGAGCCGATCGCCCGTTATCTGTACCCTGAGCGTGGCAAAGTCGCCAATAGTGGCAGGTACAAATTGCAGTTGCCGCCACTCCTTATCCGTGCGACCGATGACGACGCCGCCGCCGGCCCTGTCGAGGCCGACATAGTAGCCACGGTAGTTGTCGGCTCTGACGCCGACCTCGGACGCGCGCAGGACACCGCCCAGGTTGCCGCTCGATACATCGCCTCTTTTGCAAATAACAATCATTTGCATGGAAACATCGTTGTAGGTCATATCAATCATCGCCTTGCCCCCGTCAGAGACGTCCGCCTCGATTCGGGTGCACCACGCTCCAGCCAGCAAACTTGTACTCGCCAAATATCCACTGCTCTATGACAGAGATACAGGCGTAGGCATAGGCTCGCAGGAGTCGCTGTTGGCACTTGGGTTCCAGAGGGCCAGGTCGGCTTGCGCAACACCATTTCTGGCGGCAATGTCATCACACGTGTCGTTGGGCTGAACTTTGTGGAAGCGATTGCAGTTTCGCGTAATCTCTGGCTGTGTTGGCTGTGGCGTCTCGATACCTGCGATTAGTTGAATGAGAATGTTGGCGAGAAAGAGTGCAATGAAGTTGCATACCGTTTGTTGGGCCGACTGGTGTCGCCGTCGGAGTTGGCTGATTTGTCGTCGTTGCCACCACAGCTTCGACGCAGTACGACTGTCCAGTTTCGAAGTTCCCACAGTCGGCGGTTATTGAAGGGTTCTGCAGGGTCAGATTAAGTTTGTAAATTGAGTGCCTGGTATTTTTGCTTACCCATACAAAATTGCTGATCCCAAACAACTTTGGAACGTCAACGCAGCTGTCACTACCGTCACTGTCATACCACCACGTACAGTCTTTGATGGTATTTCCATCGTAGGACATGTTGGGCTTCGCCCCTCGATCCTGCAGGAGTGTCCCATCTGCGAAGCCTGGTACAAGGACTAGACTACTGACAAGTAAACCTGTCATTGGAGACCGAAAGCTGAAGCACATCTGCATGCCTGGCTCGCATGACTCAGGCATGAGCGAGCTTACCTTGGTCAGCATCCTTGCCAACGAGGGCAACACGCGCAACCAGTACCTTGACATCTACGGCCAGCTCCTGCGCGGCGCGCGCTGGTTCGACATACGCCCCTGTGATGGTGGCCACGACGGCTCGTTTACCTGCCACATGTCCGTCTGGGCCGACAAATCCAACTTTGCCACGACGCAGGGCGGGCGTGGCCTGCGGATCGACACGGTGATTGAGCAGATCAACCAATTCATGGACGAGCACCCGGGCGAGTTGGTGATCCTCGACATCAGCGATGAGGCCGGCTTCAACACGGGTGTCAACGAGGCGCGGTTCCCGACCATGACGGACACAGACTGGACGCCTATCCTGGAAAAGTTTAAGAACAACATCCATAAGCCGTGCCGTGGCCTGCCGCCCGTAGGGCCCAAAGAGAATATCAAGTACCTGACGGACTTGACTCTAGGCGACTACATTGGCGACGGAAAGGGCTGTGTGCTGAGCGTCGCGCGGCAGATCGCGGGTATTACCACCGCAGCCTATTCCCTACCAATGGAAAGTATTCGAAGGCTGACTCAGCCGCCGTGCTTGCGCAGGACCAAATTAGCAAGCTAACGCTGAATAAAGCCATCAAGAACGATACCAGGCTGGTAAGACTACCCAGCAATATTCTGATGATGAGCTAACTCGCGTGATAGGATACCTTTTTCGTGCTGCATCGGGAGCCGAGTCTCACATTTAACACTCTGACAGACCCGACCCACGCCCAGGCCACCGACTTTCTCAGCGCCATGTTCTGGTACGCGTACCACCAGTTCACGCCGTATTCGTACCCGAATGTCTTGTACACGGACGCCTTTGCGGCGCCGTACCAGCTCGCCTTTGGCTGGAGCCAGGTAAGGTATAGGGAGCAGACGCAGGGGCACATGGCTGCTCTGGCCATGGCGGTCAATATCGCCATTGCGTCCCAGAATTGCCATGTCACGGGCAAGTAGCGTGGATTTGCGGGAGCAAGGCGCTAGATCCAACTCTATATTTTTAGTCCAAGTTAAATTTGGGGGCAAAATTACGAATTACGGATATGCAGTCTTGGTACCACGAACGGGGCGGTCCGAAAGTGGGTGGGTGTCAGTCGATGAGTAGAGCAAGTTTGTCTTTGCGATGCATGCGCCCGTTCCCCCTTTGTGCACGGAAGTATGAGACGGACTGTTCAACCTCACATGCATACCTTCTCGATTCGGGTTCACGGCTGTGCTGCTCATCAGGGCGTAACTAAACCTATCGTTGCTTGCCATACCGCCACGTGCTGTTAAATTACACCCAACCTGGCTCTGAACAGAGCCATGCATAGTTACCAGTAAACGCTCACCACAATGCCAGGGCTGTTGTTGACAGTGCCAAGTCTCCCCGGAACAGCCCAGTCTCCAGAATTCCCATCATCCCCCAGATCCATAATGTTATTTATGTTATCGACACCCCACCGACTTGGTACCCTCCGACCTCCGACCCTCCAACATGAGAAGTTGGCAGTTGCATCGAAGGTCTTACAGCGCAAGTGCATATATTCATCAATTGCCATGCCATGACAACTTCTACGGTACCTTCCGTGGCTGCGCCCCCACTCACCACTCTCTTCACCCAGCCCAGCGAGTGCGCGTCGCTCTTTACCAGCCTAGGCACCGTCAACACATTTTCCGAGAGCGGCCAGGTCGACACATGGTCGTACTACCAGTCCAACACGGCCGATGCCCAGTTCTCCTCTTGCAACCCGCCAGGCTGGGATCTCGACAACTTTACCTTCAGCCCGGCCGTGTGTCCAAGTGGATGGGTATACTACCGCGTCACGCTGACGTCCTCGGACACGGACCAGCGAGCACATACCCAGGCACACTGCTGCGCCAGGTAAAAATGCCTTCCTTTCGGTCAACTAGGCCTCGGAGCATATAGCAGAGACATTTCACTTACATGGGTATTGTTATATAGTGGCTTTACATATGCCGCGTATGGACAGCCTAATCTGCCATCACAGCGCTGTGAAAGCACACCGACCAGCCTCGCTCCCAGCCCAGGGAACGAGACCCTCAAGGGCGTAGACGCCACAACAATAGTCACCATGCACCAGCCCTTTGTCGCGCAGTGGCACGAGTCCGAGACAAAACTGCTGCCGTTCTCGCTGCCTAGCATGGCGTCGGGCGCGTCCCTCCAGACGTGGACGCCAGGCAGCAAGGCGGAGCCCGTCGGCGGCAGCAAGTCTGATAGCGATAACAAGGAGCTGTCCAACGGCATCATTGCGCTGATTGCGGTGGGCTCGATTCTCGGGTTCTTCCTGCTAATTGGGATCTTGTGGTGCGCAAAGAACGCGATGGGGGAGTAGCCGAAGGAAATAGCAAAGCAGTGCGACGAGTATAACGTCGGATAAATAACTACCTATAGAGGTGGTAGCTGACCTACCTTGGCTATATTTTTTTTATAAATGTTGGAATAGGCTCGATAATCATTTTAGGCCGTAATATACCTTGTGAAAACGTTACCCCTCCTTGCCGATGAATACAGCCATGGCAATGTCAGGTCAATCAGCCGCTCCTTAACTTCCGACCGCTCTTGCTTGGTACATGTATTTCGGAGCTCTTTCCCCCCCTTAATCACCTTTCTGATAATTACGCTTGTTCATGGTGGAGCCCTTGTAACACCATGAATCTAACAACTGACCTTCACGACAACAGAATAGCCAGCCACGCTACAGCTGGACCAGCGGAAGATGGCATCGCACTCAACAGAGTACCATATTTCAGAAAAAGTCGGAACCAGAAAAGATCAACAAGACATGATGCGTATGGGGAAGCCGCAGCAGTTCAAGGGTATTTCAACTCACTATTCTCGACGATAGGACCAGTGAAGGAATGTGCTAACTCACGATCATGGCAGCGGAACTATGGTTTCCTATCTATGTTGGGTTTTACTTGTATCCTCATGAGTACTTGGCAAGGACAATTGACGTGAGTTTCTACTCTTTCGATGTGGATGGGATATGGACAAGGAGGTACGCTGACGAAACAACAGCGCCAGCACCTTCGGTCTCACAAATGGCGGAATCGCGGGCTTAATATACTGCTACCTCGGCATATTTGTCGGCTTCATCGCCGTCATTGCCTCTATGGCCGAGATGGCATCCATGGCGCCGACTACTGGTGGAAAATATCACTGCGTATCTGAATTTGCGCCTGCAATTTCTCAGTTACATGACTGGATGGGTTTGTGTTCTTGGTTGGCAGACGGTAATGCAGCCGCACGTTGTCAACGTAATCAACATAACCGTCATGGCGGAGGTTCCAGCGTGAGACTCTGTAGCGATGAAAAACGTCTGGACGAATGGCATAATGTCTGGGTTGAACAGATGTTGTCCCTCATCAATATCGGTTCCACTGTGGCTTTCAACGCCATTGCATCTCTTGGAACAGCAGCCCTCATATCGTCGTACATTATTTTTATTTCTTGTTGATCACGGTACCGCGGAGAGACACTGCCTATCGCGCGATGGAGTCTGCGTAAATTCAGAGGGCGTATCAACATATTTGCAGTGCTATAATATCTCTCACTTGTTTTTTTTCTCGCTTTTCTCCCAGCAAGTGCTGCTGTAAATGGCGAAACTGGAGCAGCTTGGTTCTTTATCCAGGGTAGAAGTAAGTACGCGGGTCCAGTTACGTATGTACTTAAGGACACATAATGAATATGCTATTTCGTCTATTCTATATTAGCATCTATTGTTTTATGTTTTGTTACGGCCTAGGCTACGCCTCTGACAATATATATTGGCTGGCGCGTGTGCGCACCTGCAGAGGTGTAGCCAAGTGACAAAAATACTACTAGGTACCAGAATTGCCTTCCGCAGCACAGTGGATTGTAGCGGTACAGACAATGGTGGCAGCAGCGCTGGTTACCGCTAAAGCCCCGCGGGCCATCACAATTTCGGATATTTTCATATTATATTTCAATAGACCTTTCCTTATCACTGCCATATTCTAGTCATGGCACTTCCTGAAATCACCCCAGGTACGTTGTCTACGCCGTCTCCTTGGGTTCAGTAAGATGCAAGTTTCATCGTTAGCGTAACACCACGGTAGGCAAATATGACTTTAAAATTAGGCCGCCAGTGTCTCTCTCTCTCTCTCTCGCATACACATATATCTACGGCCGCGGAAGTTCATTTAGATATTATAATTATTAGCAGCGCATTTTTGTCCGGTCGCATGAAAAAACGGGCACTTGCTGCTCGCTGATTGCTTTTGGGGCGGAGGGGACGGACGGGCGGTGAAGCGCCCCCAAAAAAGTACCTAATGCATCACACCTGAAAAGCCAAACGAGCCGTCCTCATAAAGATCGTAGACGACTAATTTATCCCCATTGCTGATTATCGCGTTCACAGTAACTAGCTTATACGTATATTCTATACACGCACTTTCTTTGGCGTAGCCTCCGGGCCCATCCCTGTCGTTTGCGTACTAAAAGCTAAGGTAGGAAGCCACGCCCGCAGCCGCCCTGGCAGGCCAGCAGTCATGGTAACACAAGTCAACAACTGCTAGCCCCCCCGGAAATAGGTACACAACCGAACCCTCCTTCTCTCTCAAGCCCTGCCCCTCCAGCTCATCGGTCAAAGTTAAATTCTAAAACTCCTTATCCATCCTCAATTCGACGGATTGATTTATTGATTGTTCCGTAGTTACTCCCTACCTCTATCAGAATGGCTCAGCCAATCAAAAACGTTATGGTGATTGGTGTAGGTTCCTCTTCTAACCCTCCCCCCCCACCCTCATCACAGAACGAGAATTCAATGCTAACAACTCAATTCGCAGGCGGGGGGGCTCTTCGGCACGCATGTTTTCGCAGCCCTTTCCCTGGAGGCTTCCTTTAATCTCTCCATATTGACCCGCAAATCCTCCAAGTCTACCTTTCCTACGCAGTACAATATCTTCCAAGTGGACGATGACTACCCCCTGGGCCAGCTCGTTGAGGCATTCCGAGGCCAGGATGCGCTGGTATCTACGCTTCCTGGGCGCCCTTACTCCGTTCACCTTCGCATGATTGACGCCGCTGTCCAAGCCGGCGTTAAGCGATTCATCCCCACTGAGTACGGCAATAACACATGTGTCGCCGCTGCAGAGCTCGTCAGCCTTTACGGCGACAAGGCCAAGGTTGTCGAGTATCTCAGAAGCAAGGAAAGTACCGGCCTCAGCTGGACAGCCATACATACTGGACAGTTTTTCGACTGGGGCCTGGAGGATGGATGGCTCGATTTCCACCTGAAGCAAGAGCGTGTGGTCATCTACGACTCGGGTAACAAGCCCTGGTCAACTACCACCATCGGCACGGCTGCTGCTTCTGTAGTGAAAGTGCTTCTCAAGCCAGAGGAGACTAAAAACAAGCCCATTTTCGTGGCCTCGTTTACCGTCTCGCAGCGCCAGGTCCTGGATGAACTCGAGAAATCTACCGGTTCCAAGTGGGAGGTGCAGAAAATGTCTTCGGCGGAAGCATTGAAGAAGGCGGCGGATATGGACAACAAGGACTACTCGGAGGGTCTAAAGCTACTCATTTTGATGCTGCTCTACGCGGATAATGTGGACAGGGGAGCAGATTTTGAAAAGAACGGCTCACTGTGCAACGAGCTTCTTGGACTGCCGGCCGAGAACCTGGCTGAGGTTGTTGGGCAAATTGTGAAGCGACGGGCTGCTTGAGACCTGCTAGAAACTTGCCACGGACGGCAGCGGTGGATACAAAAAACTCGATCCCTTAACGTGTTCTCGATTCAATATACTTCTAGGTGTACCTGATATGCATCCCAGTCCAGCCAAAATCCAAGCTCATCGCGACCAAAAGACAACAAGACTGTCAAAATCTGCCTCATTTAATTCGTCATTGCCCCGGCGATCCCCCGGTATAAGTGCACGACGTAGCTGACAAGCTTCTTGGAGCTGTTCCTCAGCCTTGTCATTGTTCCCCATGGCTCGAGATACCTGTGACGCTTTGTAGGTTGACCGGGCAAGCTCTTGTTGGTATTGACGGCGTCCGCCGAACACTTCCAGAGCTTGGTTAATGAGGACCCTGGTCCAATTGTGTTAGTGAAGTCTCGGAATTCGCAAAAAGAGCTCAGAGGGAAACTGATCACTCACTGGGCTTCTGCATAATTCCCAAAGTAGATATTGTCGTCAGAGAGTCGGTGACAAATGTCCCCGATTCGATGATGACTATCACCGAGCGTCGCACGATACTGTCTTAGGCAACGATTGTGTAGCTCGAGACCTTGCTGGAGCTTTCCTTGACTGACGTACACATTTCCCAGAGCATATAACATCTTTCCAGTTCTTTGAGGGGTTAATTGGCGTAGTCTAAAGAATGGGATAGTACTTACTTGAACGAGAGCGTGTCGTCAACTCCGTTGTGCGAGGCAAAAATTTGGATGATCTCCAGCAGGACACGCTCTGCGTCGTCATAATTGCCCATAACCCAATGCATAAGCCCGACATTAGACGCGGACCACCCAAGCATCGTCTCCACGTAGTGTGGCAGGGCCTGGTATGTCTCAATAGCCTTCGAGAAATAGTTAAGAGCCACTTCATACTGGCCGTCCATAGCGTGCGCGACTCCCGTTTCGTTGTAGCCTATGGCGAGTTCGTAATCGACGATGATGTCACCGTCCGATGTCTTTCTTTCTTCCAGCATCTCAAGCCATACGGCTACGTGTTGGAGGAAGCTTTTTACGTCGTTCGTCTCACCGGCAGCAGTGCCCAGGTTGTGATGAGTATCCCGGATCATGTACAGAGCCTCTTCCGAGGCTCTATTATCTAATCCACAGCAAATAATATGCACCAGAGCAAACCACTCCTTCGATTCTTCCTGGAATCCTCGCTCAAATCGGTACCTGGCACTTAGTTAGCCTTCTCCAAGCTTGGCGCTCTATACGATGACAACTAACCATCCGGTATCGCCGAAAAGCTTCGCGGCGGGCAACTCGTGGTGGAACGTTTCCAACGACGAAATGAATTTATAGGCGTTCCTTAAACGCACAATGCTCGGAAATAAGGGGGCGCAGAACTTGTATCGGGCGGTGGTGAAGCGATTCTCCAGGTTGGTGAATGGCCACACAGACGAGGCTGCTTGAATAGCTACGTTGTATACTTTGATTAATCGGTGCGGTTCCAGCTTAGCTCTCGCCACGTCTTGAACAATACGATGAACCCAAATATCGCCTGTCTCCGGGTTCTGATTGATGAGTGACGTCTGAAGGAGCTGCGCCCGTGCCTGGAAGTAGGCGGCCAAGCATTGTGGGAAATCCTCTAGTGAAGCGTTGGAGCAAGCACTCTTTACAATGACCTCAGGGATGCGGTCTGGGTCGAGCATAGAGATGAGAGAGAGTAGGCCGAGACTGCTGGGTGCGAGGCTGTCAAAGCCTAGCTTAGAAGAAACCGAATATACTTGCTCCGGCGTCGACATGGCGAGCCCCGTAGAACCGATCTGCTCGATGCCGCTGTTGTCGAGGAGGGATAGGCAGTCAGAGTAGGACAGCCGCAGCCGGGCCATTACCCCGGCCATTTGAGTGATGAGGAGCGGTAGGCCACCAAGCCGATCTGCCACCTGAGCTGCGTCCTCAATCTGCCCAGCGTTGGGAATCTTCTGTGCGAGGGTGTCAAGAAAACGAACGGCGTCGGGTGGCGAGAAAGGCTCAAGATCGATACCCTTGTTGGCTGTGAAGATTTGGTTCTTTGCAACTGAATCGCGACTTGTAATAAGCACAGAGCCTGAGCCGGTGGAGGGCCAAAAGTCCTCTAGAACAGATGGGTCGTCGGCGTTGTCGAATATAAGGAGCCAGGAGGCCTCGTTCTCGGCCGATACGGCAATGTCGTACGACCGAACAGGATTTGACAGCCACCCTTTGACAATTTCGCAGGAGACTGTGAGGTCCTTGGTATTGCTCTGGTCTTCAATGTTGAGTACTGTCGCGATACGCGCAAATTGCTCGGAGAGGATAGTTTTCCCGTCCGCAGTCACGAAGAAGATAGCATCATACTTGGACTGTCTTGCGTAGGCGTACTCGACCGCAATTTCCGTCTTGCCGATGCCACCCATGCCACAGAGTGCGAACGAACGAACAGAAAATGGGCCAGCATCGATGACTTCCTGTTTGTCCGGAAGGAGGGTCTCGTCTATCAGGTCGAAGATATCTTGTCTCCCGAAGAACTCACTGTTTCGTTTGTGAACTTGCATAGAGAAGCAAGGAAGCGTGGGGTTTTTCTTGACGACTTCGAAACTCGTGATGGCCTTGTCGGCCCTCTGGTTTGGGTTGGTTGACGAGCCGTAGGTTGCTTCCCTGGTCGAACTGATCTGGGATAAATGCAAGGAAGCCGTCGCTGCGCCCCGTACTGTTGGGATAAGCTGTACCTGGTTCTGCCCGTTATCAGTGCTGAGACTCCGGAGAGTGTCCATCTCGCCTCCGTCGCGAGTGCTGGCTATACACACTCAGTTAGCCGCCGCTTGTGGGCGGCAAAGACCATGTTGTTGGAAACCGGCGGAGGTGTCGCGTACTATAGAATTTCGCATCGTCCAGTGCACGCTGCCAGGCGTTCTTGATGGCCTCGTAAAGGCTGCTCTGTACTGGAACGTTGCAAATGTGTTCATGATCCTGGCTGGCGGCAATAACAACCTCTTGCTGTGACCCGATGACGGAACGTTCTTTAGAGAGGATCTAGTCATTGGTAAGCCTAAATATGCCATCCGGGTATATGAAATGGAAGACTTTCTTACCAAAGTGGGTACAACCTTGAACATTCCGAAACGGACACGCGACTCCACCGTTTCGTAGGCAGAGACAATCGGCACCTGTATTCCGAGTAGCTCAAAGTCGTAGCAACACCTCGCCAAGAGACTGTTATCGTCGGCCGTGACGGCATCCTTTCGCAGAGTGCCCCTCTGATGAAGCTTCAAGATTGATTCTACCAGGTTCGGACTCGCGGCGATAGTCGACGGTAAATGCGGGGTTCCCAGAAACACAATGCCAGATATGACCTCGACAACATCGAGATGTCTGAAGACATGGCCCTTGGTAAGTGACAATGCCTTATCCCGTGTCAGTGCTCGCTCCTTCCTAGGCCGGCTATTGGGGTGATGAGGGCTGCGTACCCATTTTAAGATGATACCACCGAGGCTGTGGCAGATGAAGAGGAGAGGCTTTCTCCTCCTACCTGTCGAGGTTCTCGAATTAAAAGGGTGGCCCGCTGCAACCTGTCGTGGAGAAGAGGTTGACCCCGAAGCCCAAGGCGGCGAAGGGGACCTATTACCAGAGCAGAGCATGTGAAGACAATCAAGAAGCTCTTTACCATGATCGGCGAGTTGCTGGACGACCGGCCCATTGCGAGAGCTATGTGTGGATTCGTATATCCATATCTGGGCGCGGCCGGCGCAGTCATCAACTAGCTTCTCTAACCACGGTCCAGTTTCGTCCTTCCACTCCGAAGGTGGTCTTGTACCGAGTCCAGGAACTACCACGACGCTATAAGAAATAGCGGATTAGTACGCGGTCTAATATCGGTCACCTAAGCCGAAAAAGACAAGCTTACTTAATCTCGCGACCTGGACTCCCTAGGTTGTCTAGTGGATAAAAAGCTTGAAGCATTTTATTTTGGCCTTGCCCTGGTGAGAGGTTCAGTAGTGTGTGAAGTGGATGAAATGAGGGGGAGCAATTTATAGGGCACAAGCGATAGTGGATAAGTAACTCCGTAGTGGATGCATTACCAAAAGTTTCGCTTGATCGTTAGAAAACACATTACTATATAAACCGGTGCTGAATCTTCTAACTAAAAAACTTAGCTATTATAATAGAAAATTAAAAGCTTATTTAGGGCTAGTTTAGCTCTGTGGTTAGCGCATCGAGCTGGGTGAGAGTGAGTACCATTGGGAGTTGACGAGACGGTTGAGGCCATAATTCGGCCGTCCCAGCCAGCAGGTCCCATCTTGGCTGCCTTTATCAAGATGGAAGCCTCTGCAGTGACGAGACTGGCAATTATTATGCCACCATCGCGGCTGGAGCCAAAGCGCCTGCCTGCCATGGTAAGGATCGCATAGGAGATGGCCAAATTTCTGACTTCCTATAATTCTATCCGCCTTTGTGCCACTACAGTCCATTCCTGGGACAGTGTCAGGAAATCAGAAAATTGGGCGAGATATACTCCGTACTCTCACTTCTCACGAAAGGAGCTCGTTAGCTTCGCTCTCGATGGCCCTGGCAGAAGACCGCGAGACGAATGGCACCCTCCAGGACCCACGACTCATTCTCCTCATCCTCAACGAATGAATTGGAGCCGACGCAGGAGGGGTCTGTCGACAAATAAGTCGTATTACCTAGATTTATGTTAAACGCTAGCGCTGAGGTTTACCCCTGCACTCCCCTGCAGGAAGAGATGGCGCTTCGAGGCAATCTGCCCATGAGTGCGTCCGACTCTAGCCGAATTTGGATCTGGCCCAGTTTAAGACGGCTTACGAGGGAATCGTCTAACAGTATCCCTTGTTACGAACACGATTCCTACGAAGCAGCCACGACGAGTCTTTTCGACAGTTTGTGATCAATGAGGCACTGTGGGAGGCCCCTCGGGATTTCAACGAGACAAACTTCGCTGAGACCCTGCGACCTGGCTAGCGTTTAGCCCGCTGGGCTTTGTACCAGGAAGAAAGGACCCAGGACGACATGCTGCTAATCAGGTTGCATCGCTGTCTCTTTGACGGCATTACTTTGCGCCATATTTTCGGCGACCAGTGCATGACCTACTTGGGCCACCCGCTCTCCGACGACCTTCCTAGCTTCAGTCGCTTTCTTCGCGTCGCCAAAGTGCGCGACGAGACCAACCCTGCGAGGTTTTGGCGGGAATACCTGACAGGCTGGGAGGAGGCCGGGTCGTTTTCAGTTTCGTCGAGCGAGTTGTCCCTGTCCCGGCGTGATTAGTGCCCCGGCGACTTTAAAGGCACCAGCAAGAAGCTGTCTTCACGATGCCGTATAAGAACACGGGCGTCAGCGCCATCGCGGCAGTCTGCATCAGCGGCAGCAGCCAGTCGGCGGCGACGGATTACCTGACATTGAATCTGCTGGTCATTCAACCCATGCCGGGGGAGATTTTAAGTGGGATCGATCCGGCCTCTATGATGAGTCGTGTTCCGGATGAGTTGGGACGAGCAAGTCTTGCGGACGTGTCAGGTCGAATCGATCGTCGACGAATTCTCCAAGATCATCCTGGTGTTGCCAGGTCGACTTGACGATGCTTTGCCCAGTATTCGAGAAGAGACTCTTAGCGGCTAGGTCGATAGCAGAGAGTGACGAACGCAAGGGCTGAGGCGGTGCTGACCAATAATGGCTGGAAGATTGATGCTGCTTTGATCTGATCGCTTCCCTAAAACATTTACAGCACACCATGACCGTGCTTCATATATCGAGGGTCGTGATCGTATTCGTATTATATTGGATACATACCGATTCCTGCCATGTCGCTTTTCATTTCCCTACCGCTGTGGAGCGGCTCAATAGTGAATATTTGTTGTGGGACATTTAAATACTCGACACTTTGATGTCAACCTGCCGAAATTCATCGATGCACGTATTCTCCATCCCCCGAGAACCAGCGAGCACCAGCTGCGTGTTCTCCTTCCCTCTTGATCGCTAAATTGCATCTCTGCCAAATCCTAATGACTAAATTCGTCCTTAACGCCTCGTCGTTGGTGTATGCTGGCGGCGTGACCCTCGCCTTCGTCTTAGCATGCATCATCATCAACGTTCTCTGGCTGCAATTGCCTCGCCCAAAATCAGAGCCGCCAGTGGTCTTCCACTGGCTGCCCTTTGTCGGCAATGCCATCTCCTACGGCACGGACCCCTTTAACTTCTATTCCCGATGCCGCGAAAGGTACGGTGACATATTTACGTTTGTCCTGTTCGGCAGGAAGATGACTGTCTACCTGGGAGTCACAGGCAACGACTTTATCCTGAATGGAAAACTGCAAGACCTCAATGCCGAGGAGATCTACAGCCCGCTTACGACGCCTGTCTTCGGGAGCGACATCATTTATGACTGCCCCAACTCGAAGCTCATGGAGCAGAAGAAATTCGTCAAATTCGGCCTCACGCAAAAAGCCCTCGATTCGTACATCCCATTGATTGAGAAGGAGGTCATTGACTACATCCAAGCCGCACCCGCCCTCCAAGGCAGCCGAGGCACCGTCAATATTCCCCAAGCGATGGCCGAAATCACCATATTCACGGCCGGGCGCAGCCTTCAGGGCGCCGAGGTCCGGAAAAAGCAGACGGGGGAATTTGCTGAGCTCTACCACGATCTTGACCTTGGCTTTCGCCCCATCAACTTCCTCATGCCGTGGGCTCCGCTTCCCCAGAACCGACGACGCGACATTGCACATGGCCGCATGCGAGATATCTACATGCAGCTTATCAACGAGCGCCGCAAGGCGGGAGGTTCCGAGGAGGATGAGGAGCCCGACATGATTCGCAACCTGATGCAGTGCATGTACAAGAATGGCCTGGCCCTCCCTGATAAGGAGATTGCACACATGATGATCACGCTTCTGATGGCCGGGCAACACTCGTCCTCGTCCTCGAGCGCATGGATCATGCTACGTCTTGCTTCGCGCCCTGATATCGCCGAGGAGTTGTACCAGGAACTGAAACAGCATGGCTTTGGGCCGTCGCATCGGCTCCAATACGCCGACCTCGACAAACTCCAGCTTCTCTCGAATGTGGTCAAAGAGACGCTCCGGGTACATTCCTCAATCCACTCGATCATGCGCAAGGTTAAGCAGCCGATGCGAGTGCCCGATAGCGACTATGTCATCACCCCCGATAAGGTCCTCGTTGCTTCGCCCATCATGACACATCTTAACGAGGACTACTTTCGTAACGCCCTAACTTGGGATCCGCACCGGTGGGACGATGAGGTGGAAGCCGAAGACGATGATATTGTCGACTATGGCTACGGCGCCACTTCCAAGGGCACCAAAAGTCCGTACCTACCCTTTGGTGCCGGCCGGCACCGTTGCATCGGCGAGAAGTTTGCCCACCTCAACCTTGCCACCATCATCAGCACATTGATCCGACACTTTAAGTTCGCTACGCTGGACGGCAAGGCTGTGGTGCCGCCCACAGATTACACATCCCTATTCTCTCGGCCGACCCAGCCTGCGGTGGTGCGATGGGAGAGACGTGAACGAGTAGAGGATCAGAAGGTTTTCAGTGAAAGACTTCCCTAGACAACACTGCAGCTCTAACTGCTTAAAAAAATCATCTACTCACCCCACTCTGTTATGTGCGCGGCGAGTGCCGGTTATTCTAAGTGACTTGACATGATATCAGGTAGCAACCTCTGTCTGAACGGGAAGCGACATATCAGGCCCTCCGCGGGGAAGAAGCTCCTCGCGGAATAGGCCCTCGACTTACATATTTATGAAACCATGCAACAGAGGCTTTAATAACTTGGAGTCTGGACTCTGGCCGCTCGATCGCTACGCCTGTCCCTTATCAGGACTTAGTAAGAGACACCCCTAGATATAGGCAATATACTCTATAAGAAGAAAGGTTAGTTATTTTACTAACTAAGATATAGCCGGCCTAACCAGCTATGCGGTCGCTATTACTAAGCCGTGTATCTCACAGTAAACGTCGTACTGTTACACAGGGAACAAGACATAGAGATGGAATTACGAAGCAGAAAGTGGTAACGAGCGCACCTTTAGACAAGGCTGTGGAAGAAGAGGCGGGCTACCCGCGTATCGGGGCATTGCTCTATGCGATACAATTGCGTTAACGGACGCTTTATACAGTTAACGGGCCGGCGTGTTTGCGCTCTTCTTTGTTGTGTACAAAGGCGCGGCAACACACCGCCAGTGTGGGTGATTTGCGGTGTAAGTGGTGGTTCACCACGGGAGCAAACAGATGCGGATGCATATACGCACGGACCCAAAGGCTCCCCCTTCCTTGTTCCTTGTTCCTTTCAAGAGACAAAGGCGTTACAGGAAGTCACGGTTAAGCCATCCATAAATTTGAGGCAACGGTGCAAGACAACTCGCCAGCTTGGCTGCGAGTTGGCACAAAAAACAGCCTCCTACTTTAGACGCCCCCCCCCCAAGGTCTCTAGTGGCAGACTAGTAGCGGGCTAACCAACCGGTATTGTATCCGAGTTCCGAGTCTAATAAAACCATCTCAGCCTTTCGTTTGTGGCACACAGGCCAGTGACTACCTAGGTAGCGACAGCTGGGCGCCACCATCATGACCTGACCTCACCTCCGCCGAAGTGAACACTTTTTCAGAGGGGTCAATTGCCCGGAACCGTGCTAGATAACCCCGGGGACCCCCCCCCCCCTCGCTAGCCTCAGGACAGCTCGATCGTGTTCCTCCGCCCAGCACCATCACAGACTCCCCAAAATTACATCTCTCGTATCGGTCTCCCGCACTATCCTAGGCTCAACACCAGAGCACCCAGCCTGCACCCAGCAAAAGAATGCCGCAGCCGGAAGTCAAGAAACGCAACGCAAGGGCCGCTGGCACGAGCACCACCATGGAGCCGCCCTCCGCGACGTCAACCTCGAAACGAGGTCCAACGTTGACGTGGCACGAGGCCGCTGAGTGGCAGCGCGACAACAAGTACATCCTCAGCGGCTATCGTCGTGAAAAGGCGGATTATCTCGAGATCCTTACCAGCCTGACCTTCCTACACAACGAAACGTGCAATGTGTACACTCACCTAATCGGCGCAGTGCTCCTGCCGCTCATCGCGACGACTATCATGCGGGGTCTCACACATTCTCAATTCTCCATCGTGTCGGGGACCGACTACACCATGTTTGGAATCTTCTTTTGGTCTGCTGAGTGCTGTCTGCTTTTCAGCGCCGCCTTCCACCTGCTTGGCGCACACTCGCACGAAGTCGAGAATTTTTGGCATCGCATGGACCTACTAGGCATCGTCATTGTAACGATGGGCACCTTTATCCCAGGAATCTATTACATCTTCTTCTGTGAACTTTCCTTGCAAAGATTTCACTGGTTCATTGTTGGTCAACCCGAATACTTACTCGTTTCCTTCTTCGCCGCCAGGCTGTCACATACTGACATTATCCCCACCTAGGTTATCTTCTCGGGATCCTCCACAGCCGCCCTAATCTGCATACCTGTCTTTAGCACGCTGCGCTGGCGAAAGGTAAATATAGGTGCATACCTTATGCTTGGCGCCTCAGCACTCATCCCGCTACTGCATGGGTCTCAGCTATACGGCCCTGAGTACATGGCTCAGTATTCGGGAATGAACTGGTATCTGCTCGAGCTGGCTATATACGGTAGTGGGACTACTCTTTATGCGGTAAGTCTGTATAACAAATATTCTTTCTAACTAGAAACATCCTGTGATCTGACTACTTTACATAGCTCCGGATCCCCGAACGCTTTGCTCCTGGTAAATTTGATATTTGGTGCAGCTCTCATCAAATCTTCCACGTCTGCATCTTGTGTGCTATGTATATACACACTTTTGGCCTAATGCAGGCTTTCACAGCGTGCCATACATTGGACATCTGTAAAATTCAGGCTGCTTATAAAGCAGGTCGAAGATTGTAACAGGTTGGAGCTTAAGGACACAAACTTTAGACCTAATTCGACAAATCGGCAGCTTATAGTAAAGAGGTTTAAGGAGATCAAGGTTAGAATTATACGCAATAGTCGCCTAGTATAAAAGCGTTATAATAGATAGTTAATTATTATATAAGTTTAGCTACTCTAAATACTTAAAATCCCTATATAATTTCTAAGTATTTATAAATTTAAATTTAAATATAATCTTTATTATTATATACTATTTTATTATTAAAATAGCTAAATTAATATTATTAGTATTTATTAGCTTTCTATATATTAAATATAAGTAGCTATTACTTAATAATCTAAGTTTATTATATTATATTATAATAAATAAAATATAAAAGGAAAGCTTATAATCTAAAGAATTACTTTAATATTTTATTTACTTTATTTATAATATAAATATATATTACTTTACTTTCTTATATTTTATTATAAGTATTATTAAGCTATATTACTTTCTAATAATAGTATTTAATAAGTATTTAGAAGATTTAATATTTATTTATTTATTAATTACCCTAATTAGACTTTATAATCCTTCTAGTATATTAATAAACTTATAAGTATTAGAAAAACTATAATAATAAGTTATATAAATACCTTACTATACTAAGTATAGACCTAGAGTTACTTAAGTAAAAACTAGCCTTTTATATATACTAATTTTATTATTATATAATAATTCTTAATAGTATTTAATAGTATTTAATATTCTTAGTAAGTAAGTTCTTAAGTTATTACCTTAATCTATAAAAAAAGGTATACTAAAAATATAACCCTAATAGCTTTAAACTAAGCCTAGCCTAAAATAAGCTTAAGCTTTATTTTTTTATAATAAATAACTAAAAGTATATAAATTACTTATATATTATTATATATTATATATTTTTTCTATTTTTTCTATTTTTTTTATTCTTTTTAATTTTTAATTTTTTTTAATTTTTTTAATTTTTCTAATTTTTCTAATTTTT
>NW_006271970.1:5395913-5400315 GCF_000225605.1 Cordyceps militaris CM01
AATTTTTCTAATTTTTCTAATTTTTCTAATTTTTCTCTTAAAATCTTTAGTTATACTAGTAAAAGAGTTGCTATTGTTATATGCCGTTGCTCTTGCTGCTGTCTCTTTTGCCTATACTCATCACACCCTGGCGGTAGCATATCAGCAGGCCGCTTCCTAGGAATAGGATGCCCCTGCCGCACACGTACGTGGTCAAAGTCAATCTTCATGACCCGACCGGCGCTGGCACACCATGTAAGATTCCCATTGCTCGTGTCGTCGTCGTCTTCAACTCCCAACGCCTGCAGCTCCTCAAGCGTACGGCTCGCCTCCGCATCCACATCCACCTGGCGCGCCTCAAGCCGCCGGCGCAACGTGGGTGAGTAGAGCGGGGTGCCGGCGTGCGAGAGCAGCAGCATGTGCGTAATGAGCTTTGAGTTGGTCATGGGATACGGCAGCCGCAGTTCCACCACGCCGATGCACACAGGGATCAGGATGCCCTGCTGCACCGCGAGCTTCTTATACACTGCAGCCTCATGCCGAATCCGATGCGCGTGAAACGTCTGCACCCCCTTGGCAGCCAGGGTGTAGCCAAAACCCGTCACAGTTAGCCGGAAGAGACAGCCAATGGCGCCATTTAGACCGTGGCTAAGGAGGCACTCGCAGTCCTGCTCTACATTGTTGAGCAGCTGCAGCTGCACCAGCTCTACGAGCTTCGAAGGCCCGATGGGGTGGCGGGCGCGGTCTGCCGCCGGGCCTCCAATCCGCCGGGCTGCTTCCAAATGCAGGAGGACATTCGGGCAGTCATGGTCAACGATACCATCTCCCTGAGCCAGACTCCGTAGACATAAATGTGTGCAGTATGGCCGCATTGGCTTAAATGATGCTGGATCAAAGGGGCTAGGCCTCGATGGAAGGCAGCGGCCACGCCCAGGCTGTGAGCCATTGGCGAATCGTGCGTGAGAGGCTGCTGCGTTGGCGTCGGCGTCAGCGTTCGATGGTTGCTGCCCGGGCGTCGACGACTGCTTTTTAAGAGGCGAGGGGTTCCGAGGCCGATGTGTCATACTACGTCCACGCCGGTCGCTGTCATCAACGTCATCATCGTCGTCGTCGTCGCCTGTTTCGTCACGCCGTCGCCGTCTGCGTTCACTGCTGCTATCGCGACTTGGTGGGCTAGTCGGAGACAACGCTGCCGAGTCATCACTCGGTGGCTTCGGTAGGTTAGGAAACTCGGCCAGTTGCGAAAGGTGGATATTGATTTGCCGCGGCGGGGCCTTAGGTGATTCATACGCGAGGAGAGCCAGAGCGCAGAGCTTGGCAATGGCCAGCTCATCAACATTAAATGCCGCGTCGTCGGAAACTGTGCTAGGTTCATCTGAGCTTGGCCCTGCCGCGCAACAATACTGTGGAAAGACTTGCGTATAGTATAGCAGCGTGGTCGGGTCATCGCGCGGAATGCGTAGAAACGAGAGGCTCTCGCCAGCGGCCATGTAGCCAAACTCGAGCCCAGAAATCACCATGTAGTGAAAGGTTTGTGCTAGCGCGTAGGCAAAGAAGATCCGGCCCGGGATGTTGGTCGACGGCGTTGACTCGGCTGGGTTGGTCGTATTCTGGCTAGTCACGCCTGGCACAACCTGCTTCGACGAGGCTTTCCGCGCCAGCCGCACCATGAAATCGTCGGCCATGGTGTCTTTCAAGAACCGAGATACTATCGCTGCGCGGAGCCGGTGAAAAGCCTTGTGCTCGCCGACTGTTACACGTATAACATCGCGTGTGGCAGCCTTCCCGTCGTTGTCGCTATAACGATCGAAGGGAGCCACCAGGCTGGCTCCTGTCGAGACCATCTCCGGGCGGAGGACCAAGCAGTCGGGCTGAATTTTCTTGGGACGCTGACTGATCTTAGGCTCGGCTGGGCCGCTGTTCTGGCCTGTGCAGTCCTCAGCTGTTCTGGCGCTGACACTGGTGTCGCCGCCATTGCGCGCCTGCCAGCCGGCCGAGTGGCAGTCGAAATACAACGGCGGCTTGTTCCCGCTTGTGTTGAGGTATGCATTTATAATACGCTGCACAGGCCGCTCCAGCGTCTCGTGCAGAAAAAGGGACGACCTGCTCGCGCTTAGAAACGCCTCGGACTCCACGAAGCTACTGGGTATTTCCTCGAGCAGGCTCTTTTCACAGAAATTGACCTCAGCAGCTGACGGGAAAAGCGGCCGCGTGCCAAGCTCGCTTCGGATACGGTGAAATTGTTGTTGACAAAGGTCTGGGAAGTCGGTCCACTCGCGCATGTGCAGAGGGTAGTACTTGTTTTTAATATCGGTTCGGCCTTGCGTGGTTGACTTGGACGGGTGACCTTCTGATAGCGTCGTTATTGTCTTTTTGAGCGGTGGTAGGAGGCGCGGCATATGGTAATTTAGTCGGTGGACGCGCTTCAAGTAGTCCTCGAGTGGTTGGTCTTAGAGAGTTAGTCTACTACAACGCTCGACGTTAGATAGATTGGCTTACCGAGAGTGGTCCTTGTGCGCTCCTCCTGTTCTCGCAGTAGTGCGGCTTTCATGGCTGCCGTGTTCTGTTCTGCCTGCTCGCGTAGACGCTTCTCCTCATCAGCCCGACGCTTCTCCTCATCAGCCCGACGCTTTTCCTTATCGGCCCGGTGCGTCTGCTCCTCGAGCGCTCTCTTAAGTTGCCGAATTTCGTCCGACATGGTATTGATCACGTAGTTGCAGGATCTGTATTTACGTGTGTGTTAATTAAGGAGAGAGACCTAGTAGCCGGACCAGACTCTTTGTTGGTAGGTAGACAGACTGTCCACGTGGCTACCCCTAGCAGTACTCGTACCACACCCCACTCTATAGATAGTAAGGTACTAAATAGCTATATAGCCACTTAAGCTATATAAATACTAAGAACTAAAAGGTAGTAATAAAGATAGCTAAAGATATATAATATATAAAACTTAATAAAGAATTATAAAAAAAAAATATTTAAAATATATTTAAATTTAATATTTTTTTTAAAAAAGTATTTTTCTTAAAAAATATAATATAATAAGTAAAGAATATTATTAATATAAAAGCTTTTTATAAAAAATATATAAATTAATAAAAAAAATAATCTAAATAATCTAAAAAGTAATAAAAATATTAAAAAGAGGTTTAAGCTTAGGTTTAATAAACTAACTATAAAAAAAGATTAACTTAAAAGAAAAAAAAGTAAATTAGCTAATAAAGGTAAATTTATAAATATATATATTAATACTATATAAATAATATATATAATAAAAAGTTAATAAATAAATATAAAAAGATATTATATAGTTTCTTTATTAAGAATAAATATTTTAATTTATATATATACTTATTATTAAGTTATAAATTCTATATTATTATTATTATATTTAAGTTAAAGTTAAAATAATCTTATAAATAGATAAAAAGAATAATAACTATAATTATAATATTAGTTATAGTATTATATTACTTTTATTTATACTTTATAATATAAATAAAGTAATTAATTAAAAATTAAAATAAAACTAATTAGAATCTTATATAGTATAATATTAATACTTATTAGATAATATTCTTAGTTAGATTTTTATTAAAATATTAATTTTAGTTAAGTAAATAAATAAGTTAAGTTATTATTAAATAGTATAATAATTAATATTAATAGTAATAAAAAATAAAAAGTAGAGTAAGTAAGTATTTTTATTATCTTTTAAGTAATATTTTTATTAAAGAATAATAAAAATACTATTTATAAAATTCTATAAAATAACTATTATCTAAACTAAAATTTAAAAGTAATAAGTTATTATAAACTATAGCTTATAAAGAAAGAATAAGAAAAGTATTAAAAGTAAAAATAACTCTACTTATAATCTTACTATTAATACTAATAATAATAAATTATAATAAAAGTAGTTTTTAACTTAAATATTTATATTATATAAGATTTTATAATATAAAAAGAAATAATTACTAATATTAAACCTTAAGTATAGAATTTTATAATATAAAGAGAAGTAATTATTAATATTAAACCTTAAATATAAAATTATTTAATATAGAAAAAAGTAATTATTAATATTAAACCCTAAGTATATACTCTATAAACTAATAATCTAATATTAATCTATTATAACTAACTATTAATTAACTATATTCTTAAAGCTATTCTAAATATAAATAATAGTAATTAAACTATATTAGTAGTTAGGGTAAAAGGTTAGAAAAAATAGGGTTTTTTTAAACTAAAGTTATTTACTAGTAAATAAACTTAAAGTTATCTACTAATAAATAAACTTAAAGTTATCTACTAATAAATAAACTTAAATATTAAAGCTAAAGTTATTTACTAGTAAATAAACTTAAGTTAAGTTAAAGTTATTTACTAATAAATAAGCCTAAGTTAAACTAAAGTTATT
>NW_006271970.1:5400415-5411771 GCF_000225605.1 Cordyceps militaris CM01
TAAGCCTAGGCCTTTATATTAGCCTAAGTATTTATATTAAAGTTATTTATAGACTAGCTTAGGCGTTTATATTAAAGTTATTTATAAACTAGCCTAGGTATTTATATTAAAGTTATTTATAAACTAGTATAAATATTTATATTAAAGTTATTTATAAATAAGAGTTATTATATAATAAAGATAGTATTCTAGGTTTACTAAGTATATATAATAATAAAGGTAATTATATAATATATATTCTAAAATAGAATAAAATAATAACTATAAAAATAAAGATATATAATATATCTTATATAGAAAAATCTACCCCTATATAATAGCTATATTTTAAACCTAATACTACTTTAAAGCTTATAAGCTTATATATAGTATTAATAGGTAATACTATTTAGTATATTTATTTATAAACTTATTAAACTTTTAATATATCTATTCTTTAAAGTATTTAGCTAGAATTAATATACTAATAATATTATATTAAAGGTAATAAAGAAACTAAATACTAAAAAGGTAATATTCTTTTCTAAGGGGGTAATAAAGGCTTTATTTTTTAAATATCCTTATTTCCCCTTTTTTTATTAGTAAATTTAAGCTAATATAATATTAACTTTTTAAGGTCTAGATAATTCTTATATCTTTATTATACTTTTAGATTTAGTTCTAAATACCTACTCTAAATAGTTATATAATAATATTACTAGGCTTATAAACCTTTTTACCTTATATTTATAATATATATTATTAGCTAAGTTAAGAATAGTATATAATAGTAAGAATAGTATATATAATTAAGGAATAAGTTATTAGTATAGTTATTATATATTTTTTACTTTATTTTATAGTATTAAGGTTTTAGCTATATTATAAATAAGAGTAGTAATATTAATACTATAAGAGTAGTCTAGGCTAATTCTATTCTAATATATTATTTAGTAGAATAGGATCTATATATTAGAGAGTATACTAGAAAAATAAGAGATATTCTTTATATAGTAATAATAAATACTTAATTACTATCTTTTTTAAAAGTAAAATATTTTAAAAGTAATTAGGTTAGAAAACTATTTATTAGTATTATAAGTAGATAGGTAGATGTTAGGATCGCTATCCTAAGCAGGTAATAGTTATAAGATTATAGGTATAGAGTGCCTATAGAGGTACTCTATAGGAATAGTTATATAATAATGATTCTTAATTAATTAATAAAATAAACTATAGAAGGGAGAGGCTATAGTTAAATATATAAATAGGTAGTGCCTTAGGTACTACTAGGAAATTATAGGAATAAAGGGATAATTAGTAGTTATACGTATTAGTAGTTAATAGCTTATAGGTAGTTACTTTACTTACCTATAGAAGGTAATAACGCCTTTATAGTAATCTAGCTTTATTAGCTTAGTTACCTACTATAATAGCCCCTATAGTACCCTATATTAAGGCTATAGATACTAAGACTTCTTTATATACTATTATATAGTATAACTATTATATATATATACTATATAGTATAATTAGCTATTATATATAACTATATATAGTATAAATCTATTTACTATATACCTTTATATATAGTATATCTTACTAAATATTTACTATACTTAGCTAACTATATTTACTATAATACCTACTAGTATAATACTAATAGTTTTTTCTTTTAACTAAGTTATATAGCCTCTAGGCCTCTTTATAGCTTTTATAGTATAGCTAACTTAGCCCTAGATATATAGTATTAACTAGTTATTATTAACTAGCTTCTATAGTGCCTTATTTAGGGTAGCCTTTATTAGTATATCTATAGGGTTATTATTACTATTAATTTAATAGACCTTAGTAAGCTTATAGTGCTTATAGGACTAGTATAGTATTATAATATTAATTATTAAATACTTCTTTTTAGTAGTTTTAAGCTTTATTAGGTATTTATATAATAAAAATAAATCTATATAAACCACTATTAGAACTACTACTAAGCCTATTAACTCTATAATCCTATTTAAGGTAGTAGAAAAAGTATAGTCTATATTAATACCTAGAACTATACTATATAGCTTTAATACTAGTATACTTTAAATAATATACTTACTTTTTATTAAGCTTTAGGTAATAATATTACCTTAAATAGTAATTTTAATATAATTAACTAGTTCCTTATTACTTAAAATAATTATATATTCTAACTAAGAACTTAAATCTTTATTATTAATAAAGGAACTATTAATAAAAATAAATAGCTTAACTATTCTTAACTAGATTAGTAAGTACTAAAGGCCTTAGGTAGTATTCTTAATTTACTATTAAATATAGGTATTTAGGTATTTAAAATTATCTTTTTTAGGCTTTTTAAATTATATAATAATAAATAGGTTAAATATAGCTTCTAGTTAGTATATAGAGGCTAGGTATATACCTTAGGCTTACTATTTAATATACCTTTTTAAGTCTATTAGTAACTAAAGCTTTTTTAATTATTCTTTTAAAACTATTAGAATAACACTATTAGTACTTAAAGAGATATAGTATTTATTAAATATTAGTAGGTTCTTTACTATAAATATCTTTTTTAGCTTAGCCTAGAATCTAATAGTAATAAAGGTATTAGCTTCTTATTTATTAAAAATAGTAATACTAAGGCTAATTATATTATTAGTTTATATACTAATAATACTTAGATTAAGGCCTAGAGCTAGTAAAAGATATTAGTTATAAGTAGATAGTACTATTCTAAGCTTCTTAAGGTAGTAGGTAAAGTATATTACCTACTAGTAAGTACTAGACTTAGGGATACTATATAGTAGTAAGATAACCTTAATAATAATGCTTTTAAGGTAAAGATAGTAGAGTTCTAGGGGAATCTAGGTAAAAATATACTATTAAAGGCGGGTTCTAGCCTATATATAGGCCTAAGTAATATCTTAAAGCTATAATAGCTAACCTTATTAGATTTAGGTTAATATAAAGCCTAGGATTAGGTATTAGCTTATTTTTTAAATAGTTAGTAATTAGGTAAGTAGTATATTTTTACTATAGTCTTAATAACTATATAAAATTATATATATTTTCTTTATAGGTTTTTTAATAATATTAAACTTAATCTTATTAACTATTTAGAACTTAAATAGGTATTTATAGTAGATAATAAGGTTAAACTTAATAAATTAGAAGACTCTTTATTTTAAAAAGCTTTATAACTCCTTTTTAATAAAGGTAAAGAATAAAGGCTTATTATTAAGGAGTATACTATCCTTCTAAAGCTTTAAGTAGTACTTTATATTATTCTTCTCTTTAGTAAAGAAGAATATTTTATCTTTAGTTATTTTTAATAGAATTTAGTACTTTATAAGCTAGTATTTTATCTTAATACTAGGAATTTCTTATAAATACCTAGGCTTATAGGGGATAATAACTTAGATCTATTTAATAGGCCTTAGGGTAGCCTTAAAGGGCTTTAGAATAGTTTTAATAGGTTTTAAAATAATCTTAATAGGCTTTAAAGAGGCTTTAGTAGGCTCTAGAGTAGCTTTAGTAATCTTAAAGGCCTAATAATTATAGTTTAGGTTATTATCTAAGTTATACTTACTATTAGTATTACTTTTAAGGGCTTATAGTGCTTCTAGGTCTATATCTAGGTCCTCCTTAGTAAAGAATAGGTATATAGTAGTTATATAGAAGCTAATAAGGTTAAATAGTATTTTTATAGTATATTTTCTAGTATCTATACTTATTAGCTTATAAGGGCTAGTCTAGCTAGTATCTTTATATTAAATATAGATATCTAACTATAGTAGTAAGTAGTATAGGGGGCCTATATTAAGGCTATTATATATAGCTAGCGTCTTATATACTTACTATAAGAAGAGGGCTTTCTAAATAGTATTAGTTACCTTCTAAAGGGCTTTAATATATTAGGCTATTAAAGGGTATAATAAAGAGCCTTCTAAGAGGTAGGAGTAGGTACTAAAGACTAGTAAGGTAGGTACTAGGCTATTAAGGCTAGTAAAGTTATTTATAGCCTTAATAGTAAGTTATAGGCACTTATTAGTACTTAGGGTACCTTATAGCTTTTTATAGATAATATTATAGGTATATTAAAGGGGGGTATAGTAGTATTCTAGCTTACTAATTATATTATAAGCTTCTATAGGTATTAGGTATACTTAAATATCTAGTTTTTTTATATATTTATAGAATTTAGTTAATAAAAAGTTATTTTTAGTATTATAAATAATCTATTTAGGGGGTCTAAGGTATATATTAATCTAGTAGTATTAAAGTATATCTTAAAGGCTTTTAGTACTTTCTAAGGGGCTTTCTATACTTCTATAGAGGAATTAAGCTACCTAGAAGGAAGTAGTAGTGTCTAGTATATATAGAATAGGTTATTAATTATTAAGATATATTATATTAGCTAGTATTTTATAGTTAAATTTATACTTATTCTTTAAGGTAAATTAAAACTATCTAGGGAACTTAGTATATAGCTAGTACTATTTATAGGTAGTTATTAGGTAGTCTAGTACTTTTTTACTAAATTCCTCCTTTATATATTCTAGTATTTAGTTAAGGTAGGCTACTAAAGGGTACTTAAAATAGTAATATAAGTACTAAAGCTCTCCTTCTATTAGGTAGAAAATAGCGGCTTTAGTAGTATATAGTATCTACTAGGGGTATTCTTAATATCTTATAATAAGGACCTTTAGCTATCCTTAGTAGAGTATATTATTAATATTATCTAGCTAAATCCCTAGTATATTTATATTCTTAATAGAAAGTAGGAATAGTATAGTAGTTAGTAGTACCTAGAATATAATTACTCTAAGTACTATAGGTACTATAATCTTACTAATAAAGGTTATAAAGCTAGTACTAAAGTATATTATTATAGTAAAGGCTAATTTTATAACCTAGAGGCTTAGAATTAGTTTTATTAATATCTTTATTTATACTATATTAATATTAGAAGTATTAATAATACTTATATTAAGAAGAATCCCTCTAAAAATATCCTCTATATACTATTCCTTATAACTAAAGATACTAAAGATACTTTAGAATAGATCTTTAGTATAGATAGTATATTTAATAGAGGTATTAATAAAGAAATATATAATCTTTTTAAGGGATTAGTCCTTTACTATAATAAAAGCTTTAGTAGCTTTTAAAAAGAATACTTATATATCCTTTTATTTATTTACTAAAGAGTTATCTTTATTAAAGGATAAAGTAGTAATATAGGTATTAACCTTATTCTAAACTAGTAGTATCTCTTTTAAAGCTCCCTTAAAGGCTACTAAGAAAGCCTAGTATTTCTTATTACTTAAAGGCTTTTAGTAGATCTTATAGGCATCCTAGGTATTATAAGCGCCTTTCTATTCCTTCTTAGTATAGTTTATTAATTAATAGTTTTCTTTCTAGTATATAAAATAGCGCTTTAAGGCGCTATTTAAGTTACTAGGTTATTTCTTTAGAAGGATTTAGGTATTATAAAACTACCTATTAATATAGAAGTTCTAGTACTTTAAATAGGTTTACTTATATATATAGATTAATTATTAAAATACTAAAATTAGGTTTTTATAGTATTCTAAAGGCTATATAAAGGCTATAGTATAGGCTTTATTACTATATATAATACTCTTTAGTATATTCTAAGTCTTAATAAGTATAGTTATACCTTTTAGTATAGAAAATAGTCTTTAATATAGAACCTAGATCTTATTAACTAGTAACTTAAGGTAGTTAATAGTAGACTTTATAAGGTACTTCTTTATTAGCTTATCTAGTAAAAGGTACCTTTATTTATCTATATAAAGGTCCTAAGTTAATAAAGGCTTAAATTAGTTATAAATTACCTTAGTTATTTTACTATAGGTTATTTAGTAGTTTATAATTACCTAGATATAGTACTCTAAAGCTCTTCTAGTAAGTATTAGTAAGAATATATATAGTAAGGCCTTTTCTAGAAGTTAGGCTTAATTATAATAGTTAATAAAATTATATATCTAAGTATAGAAGAAGTTATACCTCTTTTTACTATACTTATTAGCCTCTTAGTACCCTTTAATAATACTATTAATTTATTTTAATATATTTAAGTCTATTATAAATAGCCTAAGGGGTTTATCTTTAGGCTATTTATACTCTTTATTACTAAAGTAGTATAATAGTAATAAGGGTAGTAATAGTAGTCCTAAGGGTAGTAGTAGTACTCTTTATTAATATAATAGCTATAGTAGTCCCTATAGTAACTATAGTAAAGGTATAGGTAGTCTTAGTAGGGGTAGGGATAGCGCCTTATATTTAGGGGGTTATTAAGTAGCCTACCTCTTATAGTACTAGTAGGTAGAGTTCCCCTAGTATAGTTATAGTATAGAAGGCTAAGTATACTTATTATAGCTAGAGTTCTATAAGGCGTTAGGTAGTATAGGGGTACTAGGTACCTAAGGGGTATTAATTACTATAAGTAAGTTAGGCGCCTAAGGGGTACTAGGTGCTAGAAGAAGTCTAGTTATATAAAGGTCCTAGTAAATCTTTATAGGTTTAGGTAGGGTATTTTCTATACTATATAGGTCTTCTTTTAGTATTTCCTAGGGTAGTTCTAATAGTAGTATATACTAGGGTACTAGTACCTAGGCTATTTAGAGTAAGTTATTATTATCTAGATAGAAAAGGCTATAAGTATCTTTTTTTTTATTATTAGTTAGTTTTAAAGGTTTATTAGCTAAGAAGGAATTAAATAGTAACTTCTTTATAGATCTTAATATAATAGTAAATAGTTTTATTAAGAGTTAGTTAGGTTATATTATAAGGGGTTTTTTTTTTAAAAAAGAAAAAGGTAATTACTCTTATAGCTAATATATTTACTAGAGATAGTCTTCTAGATAGTTTTAATAATCTACTATCTTTTACTAGTATATAAAGTAACTTTAGTATTATTAAGATAGTCTTTAAACTTATAAAAGACCTCTTTATTAACTATTTTTTAGTTAGCTTTAGTTTAATAAGTAAAATCCTTATAAAGGTACTTCTAAAGGTAGTTATTAAATTATTTATAGTAGGTATTATATATAAGGGTATAGAAAATAATTACTATAGTAGTCTATTAATTAAGGTTAGTAGCTTCTTTAATATTCTAAGTAAGAGAGTATAATTAGAATAATTTCTAGTTAGTTAGGAGGAGATAGGTAAGATAAGTAAGGCTTTTAGGCACCTTATTAGGAATTATAGCTAATAGGTAGCTTAAGATCTTAAGGGTAGTTATATAAAATTATACTAAAGACTTAATTAGAGGTTTTTTATTAGTTAAGTTACTAAGTACGCTAGGTAGTATACTAGGCTTTCTAGTAGGTATACTAGATATTATAGTTAATAAAATAGATAGTTCTAGAAGGTTATAAGGCTATAAAGGTATAAGGGGGATAGGTATTCTATTAGAAATCTATAATTAGGGTAAAGGTAATTACTAATTAGTATTAAGTATAAAGGAGTCGGGCTCGGGCCCACTCCGGACTAGGCTTAGCCTAAGGCCACCATGGGCGCGCCCCTAGCGCGCCCCCTTTATATGCTAGAGCAGATAGACAGACCAGCTTTTCCTCCTCTCTTACTCCGTAAGAGAGTTAATACTATTGTGACGCCTATCTGCAGATGCCCTAGGGCCAGTCCTTAACATTAAAATTACTAGCCTAAGTAGGTAATAGTTATAAGATTATAGGTATAGAGTGCCTATAGAGGTACTCTATAGGAATAATTATATAATAATAATTCTTAATTAACTAATAAAATAAACTATAGAAGGGAGAGGCTATAGTTAAATATATAAATAGGTAGTACCTTAAGTACTACTAGGAAATTATAAGAATAAAGGGATAATTAGTAGTTATGTATATTAGTAGTTAATAGCTTATAAGTAGTTACTTTACTTACCTATAGGAGGTAATAGTGCCTCTATAGTAGTCTAGCTTTATTAGCTTAGTTACCTATTATAGTAGCCCCTATAGTACCCTATATTAGGGCTATAGGTATTAAGACTTCTTTATATACTATTATATAGTATAACTACTATATATATATACTATATAGTATAACTAGCCGCTATATATAACTATGTATAATATAAATCTATTCGCTATATACCTCTATATATAGTATATCTTACTAAACATCCGCTATACTTAGCTAACTATATCCGCTATAGTGCCTACTAGCGTAATAGTAGATAGGATTATTTATTATAGGCTTATTCTATAAGAACTATATAGCTATATACTATAATTAGTTTACCTATATACCTTAATACTTTAATATTATACTAATAATATAGAGTATAGTAGGAGCTATATATAAGAGGAAAGCTACTTTAAGTAAAAGTAGCTAAACTAAAAAAGTAAAGGAAATACCTTAAAAACTTCTAAAACTACCCTTATAGTATAATATAATAGCTTATATACTAATATATACCCTTACTATAAAATAGAGGGATAATAAAAACTATCCTACTAACCCCTAGTATATTAAGATATTAATAAAAGCTTTTACTAAGAACTATAGACTAAACTATATAGTTACCCTTAACTATATATAAGTAGTTTATTTTACTATAGATCTAAAGAAGATATATATATATATTAGCCTAAGGAGAGGGGTATAATCTTAAAAGCTATATAACTTTAATAACTAGTCTAAGGTTAATAGTAATATTAAGCTTAAGATTATTAATAGCTAATATTACCTATTAGTATTTATAGAGTAGGCTAAAGTATAATATTAAGAAAAGGATAATTTATAATAAATATATAAGATATTTACTTATAGTTTATTATAGCCTATAGTATATATAAGCTATATTGCCTATATAGAATAAAAGCTAATAATTATACTTTAAAGTTACTATTAAACTAATAAGATTACTAAATCTAAATAAACTATAGCTAGATTAGTAAACCTAATATATATAGTAATATATAGATATAAGCTATTATTATATTAAAAAGTAAACTACTTAGATTTAAGGATAATTACTTAGTAATATTAAAGGTAATAGCTATAGAGCTAAATCTTAGTTAGTAAGATAAGTATAAGCTAAAGTAGCTAGTAACTATATAGGGAAATAAATATTAGTATAATATTATAACTAAGTAATATAGGATAGTATTAGGTAGGTAGTTATTTAATATACCTTAATAGGTTAAGATAATTACTTAAAAAGTTAATAAGGTATATTATAACCCTAATATATATATATTTTATATAGCTATAATATAGCTATTATAATTAGGATATCTAGTATAATACTAATAATTAGTAGTTTTTCTTTACCTAATTTTACTATATCTTTATTATACTATATATACTTAATAAGATAATAAATATCTTACTATAAAATTAAAAGCTTCTTACTACTATCCTATAATAAGACCTAGACTATAATATATATATATAAAAACTATTCTATTTAAAATCTAAAGTAAATAATATCTAATAAAAGATAATTTAATCCTAAAAGTTATTATTACCCTTAACTAATAAGGAGTTCTATAATATATATATTAAACTTACTAAGAACCTTAACCTACTATTTTTTAACCTAATACTAATAATAAAACTAAACTAAAAGTAATTATATATACTCTAGTAAGTTATAATAGCTATAACCTAGTAAATAAATACTTTAGATAATTAAGTTTATAATAAAAGTAATAATTAAAAGCCTAGGATTAGGGAATCCTTAGTATATAGTCTATACTATATAATATAATAGTTTATTAATAGCTATACTATAAAACTTAATATTTAACCTTTTTATTTAGATAAAAAGTATAGTTTAGTTAAAATAGCTAGTATACTTTTATAGTATAAAGTTCTTAAATATACTTTACTTTATATTACTACCCTATAGGATCTAGATATATAGCCTTACCTAGAAAAGCTAATACCTAGTACTATTAATATTAATACTTATTATTAGTATTTTACCCCTAGATTACCTTAAAGGGGGCTATTATAAATTATAAAGAAATATATCTTAATAGCTAAGGTATAGTAAGATATTAATACTTTATTAAAGGAATATTATTTAGATTAAGGTAGTTAAGAAGAAAGAGTATATTAAGATTTTATAAAGTACCTTCTTAACTATCTTTATAACTAAGCTAAGCTATATAATTACCTAATTACCTATAAACTATAAAGTCTATACTTTAAGGCCTTACTTACTATATAGCTTTAGAAGAATACTAAGGATAATAATAAGTATTATAATTACTAAATAAGCCTCCTATAACCTAGCTATATTAACCTAATATACTTTACTAAAGGTAATATAGTTATACCTAAACCTAAATAATATAATAATAATTTAGTAAATAAGTATATTAATATAGATAAGTATAATAAGGTAGAAGAAAGGAATATAGACTTAGATAAAGGTATAGATAGAAGTAATAATATATATAATTAGCTATATAAAATACTAAGCTTAGAAAGCCTACCTACTACTCCTATACCTATATATTTCTTATATATACTTCCTATACCTATAGTATATAATTTACTACTAAGTATCTTATTCTTTATAAAAATTATCTCTCTATTTTTTAATATTTCTAAACTAATAGCTCTACTAGTAATAATACTATATAGGCCTATATCTACCTCCTAATAAAATAAGCTAGTTAGAAATATATATATACTAAAATAGCTAGGCCTACTAGTTAGCTATCTAATAAATATAATAGAAACTATAACTAGGTATATAGTAATAGTCTTTAGGAATAAGTAAACTAAAAGGAAGGGTAGTAAAAAAAAGGTAAAGTCTATTATAAATAAAGAATAAATATATATAGATAGATAGAATCTTTATTATTAATCTTACTAAGGTTAATATATATAATATCTACCTTATAAGCTATTCTAGCTAGTATATCTTATAGTAAGGAAAAGGGGGTTTAATATATAATAAGCTAATTAAGGCCTTATATTCTTTCTCTATAGAAAGCTCTTATATTCTTAATTTTAATTCTATACCTTAGTTTATTTAGTAATAGTATCTTAACTACTTCCTATTATAAAGAAAATATAGTAAGATTATTTTATTCTCCTAGTAACCTACTTTAAAATCTCTTCTAATATTACTATATATATACCTTACCTATAATAATAATAAGGAATAACAATAGCTAAACCATACTAGTAGTTAGGGTAAAGGGTTAGAAAAAATGGGGTTTTTTTCTAACTAAAGTTATCTACCAGTAGATAAGCCTAAGTTAAGCTAAAGTCGTCTGCTAGTGGACGAACTTAAAGTCGTCTACTAGTAGATAAGCCTAAGTTAAGCTAAAGTTATCTACTAGTAGATAAACTTAAA
>NW_006271970.1:5411871-5422368 GCF_000225605.1 Cordyceps militaris CM01
ATAGATAACCCTAAGTTAAAGTTAAAGTTATCTACTAGTAAATAATCTTAGGTGTTTATATTAAAGTTATTTATAGATAACTAGGCCTTTATATTAGCCTAGGTATTTATATTAAAGTTATTTATAGACTAGCCTAAGTATTTATATTAAAGTTATTTATAGACTAGCCTAGGTATTTATATTAAAGTTATCTATAAATTAATATAAGTATTTATATTAAAGTTATTTATAGATAAAAGTTATTATATAATAAAGATAGTATTCTAGGTTTACTAAGTATATATAATAATAAAGGTAACTATATAATATATATTCTAAAATAGAATAAAATAATAACTATAGAAATAAAGATATATAATATATCTTATATAGAAAAATCTACCCCTATATAGTAGCTATATTTTAAACCTAATACTACCTTAAAGCTTATAAGCTTATATATAGTACTAATAGGTAATACTATTTAGTATACTTATCTATAAACTTATTAAACTTTTAATATATTTATTCTTTAAAGTATTTAGCTAGAATTAATATACTAATAATATTATATTAAAGATAGTAAAGAAACTAAATACTAAAGAGGTAATATTCTTTTCTAGGGGGGTAATAAGGGCTTTATTTTTTAGATATCTTTATTTCCCCTTTTTTTATTAGTAAATTTAAGCTAGTATAATATTAACTTTTTAAGGTCTAGATAATTTCTATATCTTTACTATATTTTTAGATTTAGTTCTAAATACCTACTCTAAATAGTTATATAATAATATTACTAGGCTTATAAACCTCCCTACCCTATATTTATAGTATATATTACTAGCTAAGTTAAGAATAGTATATAGTAGTAAGAATAGTATATATAATTAAGGAATAAATTATTAGTATAGTTATTATATACTTTTTACTTTATTTTATAGTATTAGGGTTTTAGCTATATTATAAATAAGAGTAATAGTATTAGTACTATAAAAGTAGTCTAGGCTAGTTCTATTCTAGTATATTATTTAGTAGAATAAGATCTATATATTAAAGAGTATACTAGAAAAATAAAAAATATTCTTTATATAGTAGTAATAAATACTTAACTACTATCTTTTTTAAAGGTAAAATATTTTAAAAATAACTAAGTTAAAAAACTATTTATTAGTATTATAAGTAGATAGGTAGATAAGATTATTTATTATAGGCTTATTCTATAAGAACTATATAACTATATACTATAATTAGTTTACTTATATACCTTAATACTTTAATATTATACTAGTAGTATAGAGTATAGTAAAAGCTATATATAAGAGGAAAGCTACTTTAAGTAAAAGTAGCTAAACTAAGAGAGTAAAGGAAATACCTTAAGAGCTTCTAAAGCTACCCCTATAATATAATATAATAACTTATATACTAGTATATACCCTTATTATAAAATAGAAAGATAATAAAAACTATCCTACTAACCCTTAGTATATTAAGATATTAATAAAAGCTTTTACTAAGAACTATAAACTAAACTATATAGTTACCCCTAACTATATATAAGTAGTTTATTCTATTATAGATCTAAAGAAGATATATATATATATTAGCCTAAGAAGAGGGGTATAATCCTAAAAGCTATATAACTTTAGTAACTAATTTAAGGTTAATAATAATATTAAGCTTAAGATTATTAATAGCTAATATTACCTACTAGTATTTATAGAGTAGGCTAAAGTATAGTATTAGAAGAAGAATAATCTATAGTAGATATATAAGATATTTACTTATAGTTTATTATAGCCTATAGTATATATAAGCTATATTACCTATATAGAATAGGAGCTAATAATTATACTTTAGAGTTATTATTAAACTAATAAGACTACTAAATCTAAATAAACTATAGCTAGATTAATAAACCTAATATATATAGTAATATATAGATATAAGCTATTATTATATTAAAAAGTAAACTATTTAGATTTAAGGATAACTACTTAGTAATATTAAAGGTAATAACTATAGAGCTAGATCTTAGTTAGTAAGATAAGTATAAGCTAAAGTAGCTAGTAACTATATAGGGAAATAAATATTAGTATAATATTATAACTAAGTAGTATAGAATAGTACTAAGTAGGTAGTTATTTAATATACCCTAATAAGTTAAAATAATTACTTAAAGAGTTAATAAGGTATATTATAACCTTAATATATATATATTTTATATAACTATAATATAGCTATTATAATTAGGATATCTAGTATAATACTAATAATTAGTAGTTTTTCTTTACCTAATTTTACTATATCTTTACTATACTATATATACTTAATAAGATAATAAATATCCTACTATAAGATTAAGAGCTTCTTACTACTATTCTATAATAAGACCTAGACTATAATATATATATATAAAAACTATTCTACTTAAAATCTAAAATAAATAATATTTAATAAAAGATAATTTAATCTTAAAAGTTATTACTACCCCTAACTAATAAAGAGTTCTATAATATATATATTAAACTTACTAAGAACCCTAACCTACTATTTCTTAACCTAGTACTAATAATAAAACTAAACTAAAAGCAACTATATATACTTTAGTAAGTTATAATAGCTATAACCTAGTAAATAGGTACTTTAAATAATTAAGTTTATAATAGAAATAATAATTAAAAGCCTAGGATTAGGAAATCCCTAGTATATAGTCTATACTATATAATATAATAGTTTATTAATAGCTATACTATAAAACTTAATATTTAACCTTTTTATCTAGATAAAAAGTATAGCTTAGCTAAAATAGCTAGTATACTTCTATAGTATAAAGTCCTTAAATATACTTTACTTTATATTACTACCTTATAGGATCTAGATATATAACCCTACCTAGAAAAGCTAATACCTAGTACTATTAATATTAATACTTATTATTAGTATTTTACCCCTAGATTACCTTAAAGGGGGCTACTATAAATTATAAAGGAATATATCCTAATAACTAAGGTATAATAAGATATTAATACCTTATTAGAGGAATATTATCTAGATTAAGGTAGCTAGGAAGAGAGAGTATATTAAGATTTTATAAAACACCTTTTTAACTATCTTTATAACTAAGCTAGGCTATATAGTTACCTAATTGCCTATAAACTATAAAGTCTATACTTTAAGGCCTTACTTACTATATAACTTTAAAAGAATACTAAAGATAATAATAAATATTATAACTACTAAATAAACCTCCTATAACCTAGCTATATTAACCTAATATACTTTACTAAAGGTAATATAGCTATACTTAAACCTAAATAGTATAATAATAATTTAGTAAATAGGTATATTAATATAGATAGGTATAATAAGGTAGAAGAAGGGAATATAGACTTAGATAAAGGTATAGATAGAAGTAATAGTATATATAATTAGCTATATAAAGTACTAAGTTTAAAAAGCCTACTTACTACTTCTATACCTATATATTTCTTATATATACCTTCTATACCTATAGTATATAATTTACTACTAAGTATCTTATCCCCTATAAAAATTATCCCTTTATCCTTTAATATTTCTAGATTAGTAACTTTACTAGTAATAATACTATATAAGCCTATATCTACCTCCTAATAAAGTAAGCTAGCTAGAAATATATATATACTAAAATAGCTAAGCCTACTAGTTAGCTACCTAATAAATATAGTAGAAGCTATAACTAGGTATATAGTAATAGTCTTTAAGAATAAGTAAGCTAAGAGGAAGGGTAGTAAAAAAAAGGTAAAGTCTATTATAAATAAAGAATAAATATATATAAATAGATAGAATCTTTATTATTAGTCTTACTAAGGTTAATATATATAGTATCTACTTTATAAGCTATTCTAGCTAGTATATCTTATAGTAAAGGAAAGGGGGTTTAATATATAATAAGCTAATTAAGGCCTTATATCCCTTCTTTATAGGAAGCTCTTATATTCTTAATTTTAATTCTATACCTTAGTCTATTTAGTAATAGTATCTTAACTACTTCCTATTATAAGGAAAATATAGTAAGATTATTTTATTCTCTTAATAACCTACTTTAAAATCTCTTCTAATATTACTATATATATACCTTACCTATAATAATAATAGGGAATATTATACCTTACTACTTATAATATAAGTAAAGATATAGTCCCTACACTAAGGTATATACCTAGAAGAATATACTTTATATAATTACTAGGAAATCCTCTAGTAGCTACTTTAAACCCCCCTTCTCTACCTTTATAATAATAGACTTATATTACTTTACCTATATAGTATTATCCTTATCTTTACTACTATAAATAGCCTAAATAAATCTTAGTAGGTTTCTAAGTAATTATATAAGTTTATCTTATTACCTTTTAAAATTAGTAACTAGCTATAGCTTATAATTACTATAATATAATAACCTCCTACCCCCTTAGATAGAAATCTAATTAAGATACTTATATACTATAGTTATTATATTAAATAGATCTACCTATTCTATTAGTATATATAAATACCTAACTTATAGTTAGCTTTTCTTACTTATTTTTTAAAAAACCCTATCTTAAGTCTCTTTATTAAACTTAATAAAGAATTCTATATATACTAGGTATATTATTATCTAGTATATTAATATAAAGGCCTATTATAGTAAACTCTTCTTTAGTATTTTAAAAAGTATAAACTAGAAGTTTAGGTATTAAAGGGTAAGGTAATCCTTTAAAGTAGCTAATATTACTATAAATAAATATATTAAGTCTATAAGCTAGGTATTAATACTCTCCTTTAACTCCTATATTTATTTCTATATAAAGGTAAAATAGTAATAAATATTTAGCTTACTATAATACCTATCTATTATAATATCTACCCCTTCCTAGATTATAGTAGGTAAGGTCTAGAAAGAGACTAATTTATAAAAGCTTATAATAGAAGAATATTTAATATACTTAAGGGGATATTTATTACTATTCCTTATAATATAGTTAGTTATTTTAATAGCCTAATACTTCCTACTAGTAAGTACCTAGAGTATATAGTTACTATCCCTTAGTAGCCTCTTAGGGGGCCTAGTTAGTAATATAGCTATAGTAGTAAATAGGTAGCCTTTAATAGTAGAAGGTATTTACTATATAAAGTAGGACTTAATAGTATATTATACTATATAAACCTATTCTATATTACTAATAATAGTCTTAAAGGTTAACTTATATACTTAGTAAATAAGAATAAGCTATATTAATTACTTATTAATAAGGGCTTATAACCTTAAATTATTCTATATAATATTAATAATAGCTATTATATAGTTCTAATAAGAAAGTTCTACCCTATTTATATCTAGCTAGAATTTAGTATATATAGTTTTAATAATTTAATTAAGTTACCTATATTATAAATCCTAATTAATATACTATAGTAATTATAAAAAGTCTATCTAGATAGTAGTACTTACCCTAAGCTAAAGGGGTATAGGCTAAGATACTACTTTATAATAAAATTTAATATATATTCTACTTAGTTACTAATCTTAAACCTAGTCTAGCCTTATAACTATATACCTTTTACTACTCTTTACTAGATTTACCTAACTATAAAATCTATTATTTAAGGCTTCTATACCTTTTTAAAGATATTTTTAAGAAAGTCCTTTAACCTATAGCTATCTCTAATTTACTATATCTTTAGCTTATTAAACTAGACCTAGCTACTCCTATTTACTATAATATTTAGGCTATAATAGTAGCTAAGAGTAGCTATATATATAAATAATAGTATTTTCCTATTATAATAAGATTATAGCTACTTATATATATTTAAAGAACCCTTACTTATATAAAAGCTAAGGTAGCTTAGGTTTATATATAACTAGCTAACCTTATTAAGACTATCTATTATACTAAGTAGTTATAGTAAGGTAGTAGGTAGGATACTATAATTACCTATAAAGTAGAAGCTAGCTAGTTAGTTAAGGATAGTAATAGCTTTATATAGTATTAAGAATAGGCCTTTCTTATAACTATTATAATACTAATTATCTAGCTCTTTAAATAAAAGCTTAAATAGGTAAGAAAAGGCTATAAAGATACTAGGAAATACTATAGTAAGGAATAGGTTAAGTATATAGATAGTATCCTATAGCTAGTAGATATAGAACTATATTATCTACTTAATAGGTATAAGGATAGTAAAAAATATAGTATTCTAAGGGGTAAGGTTATAAGTATAGATAATAAAGACCTATTTAAAGCAATATACTAGTAATTTACTATTAATAGTATTCTATATATATTAGTACTTTTATATAAATAGCTTTAATATATCCTTACTATCTAGAAATAGCTTACTATAATACTACTTAAGTAAGGTTATATACTTATACTAGATATAAAGGGGTAGCTACTAAAGCTCCTTTAAGCTAAATATAAGTACTATAGTAGTAATACCCTTATTAACTAAAAGATAGTTAGGATTATAATATACTATATACTTTAGCCTACTTATATACCCTTAATAGTTACTTATAGTTAAGATAGTCTTACCCTTATTCCTATAGCTAGTATTACTTACTAGAATATAGATTAAGGACTAACTAAACTCTTAGGGTATAGCTATAATAAAGTTACTATATAATAGGCTAAATACTAAAGGGTATAGTATAGCCTTCTCTATACTAATACTAAACTACTTACCTACCTTCTAAAAGTTAGCTAAGGGAACTAATTATATACTACCCTATATATATTAAAGATTAATAGTAAAGGTATAGGAGATCTAGGTATAGTTAATAATATCCTATATTATATCTAGAGATTAGGCTAGTTCCTTCCTACTTTAGGTATATAGTTTAAGTAGGATAGGTTTATTAGTAGTTAATACTTATTATCTAGCTAGTTTATAGTTACTACTAGTATTATTAGAGTTAGAATTATTATTAAGGTTAGAATTATTATTAGAGTTAGAATTATTATTAGAGTTAGAATTAGAGTTATTATTAGAGTTAAAGTTACTAATACTATTAAGATTAGAGTTAAGACTAAACTTTACTATCTCTAGTTATAGTTAGTATATTTTATCTAAAATTAGTATTTTAATATTACCTTTATAGTTATATATATAGAATATAGGGTTATACTTCTTCTAGAACTCTTTATACCCTTATTCTATAATAAATATAGACTAGCTATAATAGAATTACTATTAGAATTATAGCTACTTCCTACTATTTAGCTATATACTCTACTTTATATTATTAATACTCTAGCTATTCTCTATACCCTCTTTACTAAGCCCCTATTAGCTAAAAATATAGATAATATATTATATTAGTACCTTAGCTAGATTATACTAAATATAAATAGTATAGTATTTCTCCTTCTATATTAAGGTTACTTCCTTATTAATATCTAACTTCTTTAAAACTATAATAATAAACTAGTTATATTAGCTTAGGCTAGTAGTAATTTAGAAGGTATAGCTAGATAGGTTAAAGGGAAGGCTATTATATATATACTTAGATTAGTACTTTAAGGCCTAGTTATAGATCTTTATAATAATTATATTAAATAGTATATAGTTCTTTAAAATAGTTTAAAGGGGCTTACTAATAATATTAAATATATTAATATAAAAGGTAAAGTATATAAATAGTTCTTAGTTAGGCTTAACCTTATTCTTTATATAGTTAAGGCTATACTTAGTAGAGAAAAGTAAGATTACCCCCTTCTTACTAAACTTAAGGTTTATATTATATATCTTATTAATAAATTTAAATACTATTATATATATTAGGTCTTAGCTATAGTAGTATAGCCTTTCTCTTTATACCTTTATACTTAAAGTCTTAAGATTAGTAGTTTACCTTAAAGTATTAACTAGTACTTAAGTCTAGCTATTAACTCTTTATATCTACTATACTTATATTAAGGTATAGCTAGTCTAGTACTAGGTTATTAGGGATATTAAAGTTCTTAAGGTTAGTAGTATTATCTTAATTTAACTAAGTAGCGCCCTAGTTTAACTTATTATAATAATTATTAATAGTATAGGTATAGATAGTAAATATAGGGTAGTTACTACCTTTAGTAGTAACCTTATAATAACTATTATATAATATATTATTATATATAGATAAGATTAAAGGGACTTCTTTATAAGAATCTATAACTAGGTAATTAGATATACTATTACTAGCTATACTAATAAGAGCTATAGCTATAGTATTATTATATATATAAGTAAGACCTACTAAGGAAGTAATAGCCTATTCTAGAGTATAAAAGGAAAGGATAGTTATCTTAAATATAATAATAAAGGAATATAAAGTTAATAAATAGTTTTACTTTATAAATAGTTACTCTAGGTATATATAACCTCTTAGTAATAATAGTAGAAGTTTTTATTCCTAACTATATAGTAGGGAAGACTACTTTTCTTATCTACTTTAAAATTACTACCTAGGGTACCTTATTAATCTATCTATTCTTTTAGCCTTAACTAATTTAATTAAGGTTAAGATTATAATAAAGTATATAGTCTTTAAGGTATTAGTTAAAATACTATATATATAGTAAGGTCCTCCTTTACTATCCTCCCTACCTAACTTAATATACTATCTAACTTACCTTCTATCTATTACTATTAGCTATACTAGCTTAGCTACTATATTACTATATACCTTCTTTATTAATAAGGTTATATATAAAATACTTCCTATATCTACTACTATATAGGGTGCTTAATAGTATATTACCTAAGGAGAACTTATACTAGGTATAATAGCTTAGCTCTATTCTTATAGTATAAGAGTTAAGTATACTATTTAGTAGGTAGTATATAATACTACCTTATAATTCTATATAAGCTAACCCTATAGTATTAATACTAAGTAGTATAAAAGGCTTTCCTATAGCTTATTAGCCTAGTATAAATAAAATAGCTTATTATTACTCTATATAGTAGTCTTTAATAAGAGGCTATTAAAGATAAGATATATATAAGATAAGAGGATAAGAGTCCTAAAAAGGCCTATTATTAAGTAATTAACTTTAAAAGCTTAGTACCCTTTAAAATAGTATTTAAATCTATATCTAGTAGGTTTATTAAGTATTATAAGAACTTTATAAGTAATAAGGCTATTATAAACCACTTCTAGGTTACCTAAGATTACTTTATATAATTAGTTACTAAAGGTAACCTAAGAGGTACTCTTATATTAATACTTATATAGATAATAGCTATAAGTTTAGCTATACTATAGGTAAGTAAAAAGATACTATAGTTTAAGACTTTCTTAAGGTAGAAATAACCTAGGCTCCTAGTAGTAGTTATAATTACCTATACACTCTAGGTTCTATACCTTAATATGTTTTTAGAGAATAAGGATAAATAGGGTATACTCTATATAGTAAAAAAGGTAAAGAAGTTTAGTTTATATACTATAAGTAAATATTATAGTATACTATACTAACCTATTACTAAAATAGAGTAATACCCTATTAATAACTAGCTCCTAGGCACTATAGAGTATATAAGTAGAAAGGGAAGAGGTATTAAGCTATAACTAAAGGAAGACCTTTTTTTACTATATAAGTAGCTACTAAAGCTATAAAATTATTATAAAAGCTTTATTTATAATACTAGCTATAGCTTATAGCTACTATAGCCTACTTTTACTAATACTCTTACTAATACTCTTATTAGTACTCTTACCCTCTCTTTAGTATCCCTCTAGTATACTATATAGTATATATACTAGCTAGCTAGCTAGCTAGTATTATAGTATTATTTTATAAAATAAGGAAATTTAATAGATCCTAGCCTTTAAAAAATAATAATTTACCTTATTTTTAATATACTTAATAAAAATATATTCTTTCTTATAAGGTACCCTAGTTCTAAGTAGATTAATAGCTATTTAGGACCTTTTAATAGTAACTTCTAGTAAGAGTACTTTAGCTATTACTTTATAATTAGTTTAATTAAGATTTCCTTAATATAAATAATAAAATAGTATAATAAGGATTATCCTATTATTAAGGCCTTATATAATAAAGACCTAGTTAAATATAATAGAACTAGCCTAAAGGGCTTTAGTAATAACTAAGATTATAACTACTAATAGTCTTATATTTATTAGGATAAGTATTTACTAGTAAATAGTATAGTCTAGTAGTATATTAATATTAAGGGCTTAGATAGGTATATTAGTTAATATTAATAGTATATACTAAATATCTAGTATTTATTAGGGTAAGTTTTTAAGTATATTAATATTAAGGGCTTAGATAGGTATATTAGTTAATATTAATAGTATATTAGTTAATATTAATAGTATATTAGTTAATATTAATAGTATATACTAGATATTTAATATTTATTAGGATAAGTTTTTACTAGTAAATAGTATAGTCTAATAGTATATTAGTACTAAGGGCTTAGATAAGTATATTAGTTAAGGTTAATAGTATATACTAAATATCTAGTATTTATTAGGATAAG
>NW_006271971.1:0-66017 GCF_000225605.1 Cordyceps militaris CM01
CCCTAACCCTTAACCCTAACCCTAACCCTAAAGGAGTTAGGTTTAGAGAAACTAATCCTAATTACTAATAGAATTAGATAATAAAAAGATATACTAAAGGAGTATAATTAGGCTAATTAGCTAGGCTAGAAAATAAGTATAAAAAGAAAGGAATTTCCCCTTTTAATTAAAAAAGAATAAGATAAAAATAGCTATAAGTTTTAATATATATTATTCTTTAACTTTATTATATAAAATTACTTTTAATTATAACTAGTTATTTAATATCTATATTAGCCTATTTATATAATTTATAAGAGTTATAAGCCTAGAAGGTAAATAATAAAAGATATTTCTTATTACTTAAAACTTCTATTTTACTTATAAACTTATTTAAAATATATAAAAATATTCTTAATCTCTTTTTCTTCTTTTTTTTAATATATTAACTTAAGAAATAATAACTACTTTAGCCTATTCTAGCCTTAAGTTTAAGAAATTAAAGTAATAGTATAAGTAGGAACTCTACCTTAAAGCCTATATATCTTTAAAGTAAGTCTAGGGTTATATAGACCTAAACTAGCCTTATTTTAATAGTAATTTATACTTAAAGCCTTATAGGTTTATTTAGCTTTAGTATAGGGATAAATACCTAAGTATTAACTATATAAACCTAAAAATTACTTATAAAGAGGTAATAGATTTTTAAAAAGAAATAATAACTATAGCTAAAAAGAGGTAAGAGAATATTAATTTAGTCTAGGTCTAGGTTAGTACTACTATAAACTTTAAGCTCTTTCTAAGAGCTTAAAGAACTATTAAAATAAGGGTAGTAGAACTAGGAGCTATTTATAATTAATATACTCTTAAGGATATTCTTAAGGAATTAAAGGTTATTATTACCTTAAATCCTAAAAAAGTAAGGTAGGAAGTAAGAAGAGAGTATAGGTAAATTATAACTATTAGAAAGATAGTATTAAATAGACTAAGTTAGATCTAGATATAGGAAAAAGTATACTAAATAGTACTACTTTACTAAATTCCTAATATAGAAGGATTAATAGCTATTATTAATTTCCTAGATATAATTAAGGAGAAAATAATACCTAAATAGGCTATATCCCTAAAAAGGGATTTTATTAATATAGGCGCCTTACTAGGGAATAATTTAATATTAAATTAGACCTTATAAACTACTATAAATATATTTAAGGAAAATATAAAGGAATTAAAGTATAAGAAGTTAACTAAGAATACTTTCCCTATATTAGATAATAAATAAAGGAAGAAATCTAAAAAGTAAGGATATAACTACCCTTATTAGAAAAAAGATTAGACTTACTTATAGAAGCTAGAGGAATACTATATTATCTAAAAGGTATACTTAGGTTCTTTTAAACTAGATATAACTATAAATAAATTCTAAGCTAAAAAAATTAAGGAAATTATAAATAAACCTAAATAGGCTACCCTTAAAGTATCTATAAGTAAAGGAAAGTAGCTATAGAAGGAATATAATATATATATTCTATTTAAAAGTACTTTTAAATATATAGAGAATATATTCTCTACTATCTATAGAAACTACTACCTATACTATAAAAGTATACTTTTAGATAATTATAGCTTATACTATATTATAAATAATAAAAGCCTCTTTAAGCTAGATTCCTATAAGGAGTTATAAAATATCTTAGTTAAGGCTAGAGATTACTAATTTACTATTATTAGTATAGGAATAAGAATTATAAAATATATCTTAACTACCCCTAATAGGCTAAGAATTAACCTTTATTTAATAAATATTTATTATATTCCTAGCTTCTATATAAATTTAATCTTAACTAGTATCCTAAAAGCTAAAACTAGGCTCTAGATTAATAGCTATAATAATACTCTAAGGGAAGGTATACTTAAGAATAATTACTATATAGCTTAACTATATAAGAAGGATAATATTCTATTCTTTAAATATAAACTAATTTAATAACTAAAGGAGCTAGTATCTTAAAAAATAGTCTTAAGTACCTTTAGATATAGTCTTAATTATATATTAAAAGGAATATCCCTCCTTAGAAAGGGGGATAGTTATTTATAATATTTATAATTAGGATACCTTAGAAAAGAATTACTTAAGGCCTTAATCTAAGAATTAACTAGTAACTAAATTACTAGAATATAATATCTAGACTATAAGGTATATAGTACTACTTTAGTAAAAAACGTTATTAATAGGGAAACTAGTAATATATCTACTACTTAACCTTTTAAGAGAATTAGGTAGGATTTATAAGAATACCCCTTAAGTTATAATAGAATAAGCTTTCTTTTTATAATATAAGATAAATATACTAGTTTAATCTATTCTATTCTAACTACTTTTAAAAATACTAAGACCCTTTTCCCTATAATTAAGAACTTTATAATATAGATTAAAAGGTAATTTAACCTTAAGGTCCTTATTATAAGATATAATAATAAAAGGGCTATAATTTATAAAGATACTCCTATAAAGTATTAAAAATAGGTAAAGGAATTAAGAATTAAGATTAAAACTATACTAGTATATATTTATAAGCTAAATAGGTTAAATAAGAGGTCTAGAAGAATAGTTATTAAGAAAACACTTATCTTAATAATATCTTTAGGACTACTTATAGCCTTATAGTCTAAAGTAGTAAAAATAGCTGCCTTTTTACTTAGAAATAGCCTAAGGAAAGTATATAGATATAAATTACTATTATAAAAAATAAATTTATAATTTAAAGAGAGTAGATAAGGTACTAAGTATATAATTAGTAAAAGGATTAGTATAAAAGGATAGTATATATATAAATACTAAGTATACCTTCTTAATTAAGAATAAAAAAAAGGAGTTAATAAAAGGAACTTTAAAGTATACCCTAAAGAATATATTAGTTATTTAGTTAATTATATAGTATTAAACCTATACTAAATATAGATACCTTAATTTAACTATATTATTATAATAAGGAATATTAAATTTAATAAAAATATATTCTATTCTTTAAAAATAAAGGATAAGGATAGGATTACTAAGTTAGAACTAGAGGAGGAGATAGAGTCCCTAATAGAAGTAGAAAGTTAAAATCTAACTATAGAATTTAGACTTAAATATTTTCTCTTAATAACTTTATAAGATACTATCCTTAACCTAAATCCTTAAAATAAGTTATAAGATTTAGGTAAATCTAAATAAAGTAATTATAAAATATAAGATATTATAATATCTAATAGATATACTATATAAACTTAAGAAGTAAACCTAAGTAATATTAGAACTTTAGAAAGTAATATACTATCTTTAATATTAGGGGTAAAAACTAAAAATAATAGTAATATAAGGATAGTAATAGGTAATAAGATAGATAATATACTCTTACTTAAGGATATATTAGAACTATTTAAGAATATAAGCTAAGAAAAAGATATTAATAATTTAGCCTTAAGAGTAAAAGAAGATAACTAAATATATATATATTTATTTAGCCCTTAAATAAGACTAGAATTATAAGATTTATATATAAAAGATACCTAGAAAATAAGAATTTAGCCTTTTATTACTTAAGATAAGGAGATAAGTCTATACCTACTTAATAAGGATAAGCTAATAACTTAGGAAGAGCCTATTAGGGAGGATTATAATCTATATTTATAGAATATAGTTATAAAAGACTCTAAATTATAACTAGAAATTTAGAAAGTAACTATAGAAAGCCTAATCTTTATTCCTAAAGAGACTATTTATAGAAGTAAAAGGATTAAAAGGAAGATTAAAGATAGCTAGGAGCTAGTATAGAAAAGGATAAAATTAGCCTTTACTATACTCTAATTACTAAAGACTATTACTAAAAAGAAGGAGTATATAGCTAATCCTTACTATACTAACCTAAAAAAATATAGTAATAGAGAATTATAGATATTATTTATAGTATTAAAATATATATTTTAAAATAGATAATTAGATAATAATTAGACTTAGAATATTAGAAAAAATAAGTAGTTATACTATACTAATAATTTACTACCCCTACCTTAGGGGTAGAATAAGATTAAAGGGTATACTTTTAAGACCTAATTTAGAGAAGTAGGTCTTAATAAAATATAGGCCTTTAATAAAATAAAAACCTAGACCTATAAATATAGAAATATTAAAAAGGGATATACTTTACCTCTTAAATAGGTATTTATATATAAATTTAATACTAATAGAGTCTTAATTAAGTATAAAGTATAAATTTATATATAAGGGGATTTATAGCTAATTAATAGTTAAGAAGAAATATATATAGCTATATTAGTAGTATAGACCTTCTAAATAATAATAGTACTTATAGTAAAATATAACCTTAATTCTTAATAGTTTAATATTAAAAATGCCTTTTTATATATTAGTAGATAGGACTTATTAAATAAAGTCCTATATAGGCTACTACTAGGATTCTAAGAAATAATAAACTTACTAGTAGATTTTAAAGAAGTAGATTATAATATCCTACTAAATTAAACACTTTATAGGTTATAAGACTTATTACTCCTCTAGTATTTAGAATTTACTAGTATATTAATAAAGCTAAGGCTTATATAATATAAAGAAGAACTATACCTCTTTTTTAATAAAGAGAGGTTAATATATATTATTTTCTTTATTAATAATATTATTATTCTAAGTAAGAAAGAAGCTATAAAGGAAAGGAATAAATTTACTTATAAACTACTCTAGAAATATAGAATATATAATTAAGGAGAGGTATTATAGTTCTTAGGAGTTAAGATTATTTATAACTAAAAGAAGAAAATAGTATAGCTCTCCTATAAAGTATATATAAAGAAGATTATAGCTAAGTTTAGGGTAAGTAGTCTTAATTAAGTCTAAACTCCTCTATTATAGTAGTAATTTACTAAAAGAATAAGATAAGTAATACTAAGAGAGGTAAAGAAATACTAAGAGATTATTAGGTTAATCCTATATATATTAATTATAATAAGAGTAGATATTATATTTATAGTATTAATACTATCTTATTATTTAATAAACCTATTTTAAATATATTTTAATATAGCTATTTATATTATTTAGTATCTTCTTAATACTAAGGATTACTATATTATATATAGTAAGAATAAAGAGGTAATTATTTTATAAATAGTAAGTAATACCTTATATACTAATAATTTAGATATAAGGAGATCTAGTTAGGGATTTATTATAATCCTTTTTAAAGGAATTATAGCCTAGAAAGTATTATATTAAAGTATAATAATAACTTCTACTATAGAAGCTAAGTTATTAGCTCTCTAGAATATTATAAAAGAAATAGTTATATTTAAGTGTCTTTTCTAGGAAATAGATATTATTCCTAAACTACCCTATGAAATTTTCTATAATAATTAATAAATAATTTATCTAGTTATAGCTAGAAATTAAAGAATTAATACTAAATTATAATATATTAATATTTATTATTTATAGCTTTAGTAAGAATATTAATATAGATTATTTAAGGTATTATATCTTCTAATAAAAGATATACTAGTAGATAGATTTATAAAGAACCTACTACTATAGTTATTTATTTATTTTTAAGATTTAATTAGGATTATAAAGTTTAAAAGTAATAAGAGTTTAATTTAGACTAAAACCTAATAATAGTATCTTTAGACGCTAATAGAAAAAAGGGGGATAAAAGATATAAGAAAGATATAAAATAATCTTATTATTTATTAATAAGATTTTTTACTAAATAATCTATAATAGCTTTATACTATTCTAATTTAGCTAAATAAGTATTAAATATAATTTTATATCTATAGAATAAGCTAAAAGACTTATACTTACTTATAGTTACTATTATCTTAAAAAAGGTTTAGGTGGAATTCTATTCCTTTTTATAAGCCTTAAGACCTACTAAAGTCTAGTATTATTTAATAGGAAGAGCCTTAATTATAAGCTTTTTTATAATTTTTAATAATATAGAAGTAAAAGAATTTATTTTATTAATAATTAAAAAACTAGTAGCTTTAAGATTATCTAGAAAGTTAATTTTTATAGCTAGAAGTTAAGGTAGAATATATAAAAAGAAAGGATTCTTAAAAAACTTAATTAGAATATAATTAAGAATAAAAGGATAAAAAGGAAGTATAAACTTAATAGCCTAATACTAAGTTCCTTTTATATAATATTTAAAGTAATAACTTATTAGCTTACTATAATAAAGAGAAGTAGTATTAATTAAGGTTATAATATAATAATACCTATAACTTTAAAGGTTTCCTATAAGGGAATATATATATATTATATATAGGACCTTATAAAGACTATTAAGAGTATATATAATAGTTTAAGTTATAGCTATAAACTTTCTTTAGGTTTTTAGGGATACTTAAGTATCCTCTTTAACTAAACTAGGGGTAGGGGAATAGTTATTAATATTATTTAAGCCTAAAGAGGTAGGGAATAATATAATAATATTATTTAAGTCTATATTATTAAGATTAAAAGTTAATAAAAAATAAAATAATTAAAAAGAATAGTATATACTCTTAAAATTAAATATAATAGATATACTATTTACTTCTTAAACCTCTATAGGAGTTAAAAGCTAAGACTACTTTACTAGATTTAAGTTATTAATACCCTATAAACGCTTTAAAGTAGAGATAGTATATTTAAAGTTAAGAATATTATTAAGATTAGAGGTTTCCTTATAAGTAGAAGAAGAATAAAGATAAGGTATATTAAAGATAATAAATAGAGGAAAAGAAACTAACCTTTTAAAGGATTAGAAGTAGTTTAAATACTTCTATATAATTATTAGAAGTGCCTTATTTTATATATTATAATAAGATTATATTACTAGAAAGTAGTATACTATTAAAGCTATTATTACTTTACTTTTAAATAATTAAAGAAAATAATATAGGTAAGTTAGTAAATATAGAAAGAAAAAGAGGATAAAGTAATTATAATAAGATTAGAAAGAACTATATATATAAAGGACTTAAATATTCTTTAATTTAATAAAAGTAGTTATAAAGGATTAATTTATTAAAGAATATTATTCTTAATTAAATTCTAAGATACTTTTTTAAAGTAGTATAGGTAAAAGAAGAATAAATCTACTTAAAGGGTATATTATAATTTAAGTAGAGATTATAATATATATAATTAGCTAGAGACCTACTTATAGTAGAAAGCTAGAAAGGGATAGTAGTATATAGATAAAGGAGTTAGGTTTAGAGAAACTAATCCTAATTACTAATAGAATTAAGTAATAAAAAGATATACTAAAAAAGTATAATTAGGCTAATTAGCTAGGCTAGAAAATAGGTATAAGAAGAAAGGAATTTCCCCTCCTAGTTAAGAAAGAATAAGGTAAAAATAGCTATAAGTTCTAATATATATTATTCTTTAACTCTACTATATAAAATTGCTCTTAGTTATAACTAGTTATCTAATGTCCATATCAGCCTGCTTATATAATTCATAAGATGTTGCAAAGATGGCAGGTTGTCCTATTTCTAAAAGGAATAACTATTAAGAAATAAGGTAGGTATTATAGTATAGATTTTCCTTGTAAAAAAATTCCGTCACTCCATCATGTACTCGAAAGACTCCCTCACTAACTCACCGATCGTTCTAGCCTGAGCCCGCCCTTCAGCCCCGGTCAGTTTCGCGACCACCTGAAAGTAGGCCACGAATGGCCACTTCCCGTCCTTTGCCGGATCCTGAAATACCTCGCCACGCTTCATGAAGACCAAGTGCTCGGGGACATATTGCATTAGGTCCTCTGTGGGCAGCTTTGCGCCCACAAAGGTGCCGCCCCGGTCAAGCGGGATGAAGACCACGTGTATGGGATACTGTGCGCAGTCCGGCAGCGGATGGCTCAGCGAGCGGATGACAGTCTTTAAGACCAGGTGATCGTCGTCATTTTGTGGTGCGGAAGGCGATGGTGACAGCGCCGCGAGCATATGATTGGCAAAGTAGTCAATCCCGTAAGTGTACTCAACTGCGAACGTCTCCTGGTGGCCTGGAACTCTTGGATTGATTTCGATAAGGAACACCTTTGGCTCGGAGGTCCTGACCATGTCGGACCGAGACCGCAGCAATTCCACCCCACTTGCAGTCATGACATACTTCATCTTGCTGTCCTGCACTCTAGCCTCTAAATGAAACACACCGTTCCTGAAACCAAGTCTTAGGAGTGTTTCGGTCAGATGCGATTTCAGCAGCGCAATCTCTTGCTCAGGCAATATCGACGGCATTATCGTTGACAGCTCAGCGAACGACTGAGACAACGCTGGTACCGGCGCCGAGATCTGAGATGGAAGCGTCGACGGCGATGCGACTTTTCCACGACTTCCCATGTCGTTTTGGAATATCTCGGCAGAGGATGGAAAGTCGTCGTTTATCTCGCCCCAAACGAGCTCTCCATCCATAAGGACAAAGTTTGCATCCACCTCCGGTCCCGATATGTACGGCTCTATGAGACTACCAATATCAGGGAATGTTTCTTCGTTTCGGCGTACAGCATCAAAGAGCTCCGGCTCTGACAGGACTTTGGTGACACCTTCCGAGGAGTATCCAGTGATCGGCTTGACAATGAGGGGATACCTAAGTGGGGACGCCAGGGACGCCAGCTGCCTCTTCATGTCCTCGACGCCTGTTACGGGGAGGATCTGGAAGCCGGCTGGAGGCGCAAACTCGCGTGTTCGTCTCTTATCGTGGCATATATCCATTGCCGCGGCCGGGTTCGTAAAGAGTCCCACCTTCTCAGCCGCCTTTGCAGTAGCGGGCAGGAGCATATCGGAGTAAGTTGTGATGTGATGTATTGGTCCCTTGCTCCTGGACAAGGCAGCGGCGATCCGATTTGGTAGGCCGGGGTCCAGTGTCAGATCACACGCAATGAACTCGTCACGCCACTCGTCAGCGGCCGCATCTTTTGTCCAGTGCCCCTCGCGATCTATAACCACAAGGTCGATACCAAGTGCCTTGGCAGCACGATAGATGCCTAGCGGCGCCGTAGACACATCTGGGTAAGGCTTTCCGTCAACCAGCGCCAGTCGCTTTCTGGGCAGGGGCTTGTCAACGATCCAGGGGAAAGAGAGTCGAGCTTTGACATCTGCTTCCAACGAAGCCATGACACGCTCAACAATTCCTCTATCAACGCCAGGCAGAGTTTTAAGGTATATGGCACCAACGGCCGCGCTCAAGGCGTGCTGGACAGTAAAGTCATCGTTGTACTCGAAAGCCTGGATATGCTGTCTCGAGGTGGTAAAGCCGGTGACCTTCTCGGCTAGCTGACAGGTGAGGAATCGTCGCTCGATTATATCACTGCGCACGATATAACCAGTAACAGCCGGCAAAAGAAGCTTCACCGCCGTGATCGAGGCACTGCAGCCATTTAAGCTCTTTTTTATCACGTCTTGAACGGAGCGAAAAGCCTCGCTCTGGCTGGCTTCGCCCCACGTTAGCCCTTTGTCATCTGAAGACGGGGCGTCGCCGGCTGCTAATCGTTTGACGCTGTTCCAATTACATGTATCCGACTGTGGTACCACAGGTGTATCCCGCGACCAGAATGAAATAGGCGTGAAAAGGAGGTCTAGCGTCAAGCAGGGCAAAACTTGTGTCTCGGTGGCCGCGGCCGGTGCGTTCGTCGGTGGCTCATTTATGTTCAGTCGCCAGTGACAGTAAAGATAAGCTGAAAATTGGATGATTAGTGGGCGATTTGGATTTTGGCTGTCAAGTTAATCTTGTGGGGTCCCTGTTACCTACCACGTTTATTATCATAATCGACCTCAAACGGCGCGACTCCAGCGGGATGATCCGATGAAGGGTGCTGAAAAGACACGTCAGCGTGTGCAAGAGACATTGCGAAGTCTGTCCTGCCAAGGGTAAACGTCGAGTTTCGAGGCTGGGGGTGTTTGCATGTGGCTGAGTGAGTGAATCTGTTCGCACAAGAAAGCGAGGGCCAGGCAGCTTTTATCAGCTACTGAGTAGACAGAGCCTTGTTCAGCCTTTCTCATCCTATAAATTATGCCCAGATGCTAATTATTAAGGTAGCTGCGGCTGTGACTCAGTCACACGGTACATCGGGACAGGTGGTCACAGTGGGTTGGTTGTGGGCGAGCTACTGGCCAGGGCTGCTAATCAAGCTCTGAGTCACCAATTGTTGCACAGCCAGAGGCCGTTGTTTGGCCAAAGAGGCTCCCACTCGTGGCCTCTGACTGGCTGATCTGACCCTGGTTTGACGGCACATCCCGTCCCCATTCAAAATCAAAGCTACCAATATGTAGATCTGTCATCTTATCTCCGGTTGCGGGATGACTTGTTTTGATGCTTGTTCCTGAGGATACAAGGCCGAGTGTACTTCCCCGACGACGGCGTGCACTCCCGGTACCAGTACCGGGTACCTCTTACCTAGCTCCAACCAAGAGGTTCGCATCAGTTGGCGGTGGTTCACTATCACGACACTGAAAACCACTCCCATCAGCGGCTAGGCTCGTTTTAGTGGTTGGCTTCCCTTTGGGATGCGCAGGGCGAGCGCAGTATCGACCCGGGCCATGGTGGGTCTCCTAGTGGATAGGTACTGGAGTGCCACATATAAGGTACCTAGGCGACTAACAAAGCTGCACACAGAGAAGCCCTAGAGCAGTCAAGTTCATTAATGTGAGCAAATGCGCCCATAAATTGTACCTCGGTGGAAACTTTTCATCAAGCATGCGGTTGTGGTCCAGGCAGGCACGACGAATATTCGCTAAAGGTCTCCCTCACTGTGCTACCTAGCGTATTCGGTGATGGTGGTGTTGTGATATAAAGGGGGATAGGCGCTACAAAAGTGTGGCGCGTCCATTTTTTGAGTGTCAACCACCAAATCGTCCTGCGACCGGCACAAGGGGCCGCCGACAATTTCCCGACGGCTTCCACCATGATGCACAGGAAGAGCTCATGAGAGGCGCCGCCCCTGTGATAACCCGCCCATTTCTGCCAACTGCAGCCCGACGCGACGGCTCGACAAAGGCCGCCAGCAATGGTAGTAGACGACGAATCTCTCGACACACCCGACACCCGACACCTCGAAGCTGAGACACGAAAGATTATCGCGAAAGAGAAGGAACGCATGACAACCCGAGCTGATGTGCTCCGCACCTTTGCAGAGTCCATCGCCACTTGCGCTAGAAAATTCGACCATGGCGATGCCCACGCCGTCGCCAACGACTTCACTGGTCCCTGCTCCGCCACTGGAACCAATTCCTCCACTCGGGAGAAACCGCAGGATTCAGCAACGCGGTGCCACAGCCTAAACTGCGGCCCGCCGAGAAACCACTTGCCAAACTGCCAACGGACAGCCAAACACCCCGCCGAAAGGCAGTGAGCTTCGCCGACGTCACCAAGGTAGCCGCGCAACAAGCCCCAGGGGACGTTCATATCGCTCCTCCACGTAGACAACCCATTGCGACCAACAACTACGCAGGCCGGCGAATCCTCCTCCGCTTAAAGGAGGGGTCTAGCTTCTTCGAGAAAAACAACTTCCAGATCCGCCTCGCACATAAGGAAGAGCTTACACTCGACACTAGTTACTGAGCTAGGAGACCTATATCTGGCAGAGACCTCTCTCTTCACCGTGTCGCCACCTGGACACCCGAATACACTGCGGATTTCGCTTCTAGAGTCAACTTGACTCCAGACAGTCAATTCGAACCAATCAGCAATGGCTTCGCTCTCATTTCACGGAAGCATTCCAGCTCCATCTTCACCTACACTGTCTACGTTTCCCTTTTCACCAGGAGGCAGGCCTGGCGGTGTTGCTAACTCAGTACCAACATGTGTTCACTATCCCACCAGACAGAACTTCAATTCCATAGGGTTGGCTATATCTCTCATCCTATGTGTGCCCTATTGGTCCCAATATTAGCAGCATCCCCCCGTAATGCCACTGCTGTTCTCAGTGATATTCTCGCCGATTCCCACGCTCGACAGAGCATTCACGCGCTCATTAGGCCCAGCAATCAGGATCTTGATGACTTGGCCCTCCTTGACCTTCTTAAACGCGTCCTCTGCCTGTGTGAAACCAACGACGCACGTGATAAGTTTCTTAATATCTACGCTGCCATTGGCCACCAGCTCAATAGCAAGTCGATAATCTCCAGGACCATATCTGAAGCTGCCTCGCACGGTGACCTCCTTCTGGCACAAGGCCATAATAGGAAAAGTAATATCTGCCTTGCCCATGCCACCCTGAACGTAGGTGCCTCCCATCTTTACAATATGCAAACTCGTTTGAATGCATGGTTCCGCCCCGCTGGCGTCAATGACAACGTCTGCACCCTTGCCAAAGTTGCATTGCTCGAGTAGGGCGTTCGCGTTCTCTTCTGGCGAAATGCGCTGGAATCGGTATGTGTGTGTGGCGGCTAGCTCTATGGCGAAATCGAGCTTTGACTGTATGATATCCACACTGACGACCTTGATAGCGCCAAAGGACCTGGCGACTGCTGCGCAGAGAAGACCGACTGGGCCGGCTCCCATGACCACAACAGTCGCGCCGGGTCTAACTCTTGCTTGCTGAACGATATGTACCGCAACCGCAAGAGGCTCGATTAATGCACCCTCTTGGAGGGAAACATTGGTAGGCAGCTTATAGCAGAAGTCGGACGGTGCAACCCAAAAGCCTGTAAGAGTGCCATCGTAGGGAGGGGTAGCCGCGAACACCATATCTGGGCAGAGGTTATATCGGCCAGCCAAACAGTCGTTACACCGCCGGCAGGGATAGCCGGGTTCGAGAGCGACCTTATCACCGGGTACAAGCGTCTTGACGGCGCTGCCGACCTCGACGACAGTGCCGGCGGATTCGTGACCTAGGACCATAGGCTCTTCGACCACGAAGTGGCCAATCCTGCCATGTTCCCAGTAGTGTACATCAGAGCCGCAGATACCCGTGTAATTGACGGCTACCAGGACTTGGTGGGCTGCGGAGATCTTCGGTATAGGTCGTTCGGCGAACTGAACGTCATGGGGTTTATTCAGGATAAACGAGAGGTTCTGTTAGGTTGGATATCAGTGTCAGTCATGCTGCCGAGGGTTTCAGGAGTGGGAAGCTAACACTTTTCGTCTCCGTTGATAAACTGGTGTTCTGCTCAGGAACTACCTCCTGGATTATAGATCCTAGGGCCATAATTTAGATAATATATAGGGATTGCGAACTGGCGGGATCATAGGATTTGACGGATTGTTTGGAAGGAAGTCAGAGGGGGGCAGATATGGCGTGGAAGTATAGACCGATAGAATCTAGGGTGGGATTAACCAGCTCTTGACAACGAAGATAAGCCAGGTTAAATAATTTTGAATGCGCAGTCCGCGGCCAACGTATACGTATTCACAAAATTCGTGCGTCCTCATCGCGAATTTTATTTGCTTGCAGTGCTACCTTCTACCCGGCGGGTCGATTAGCTGCTCTATACTGCTACCCTATTTATGCATATCTCCTTAGAGTCGGATCTCCTTAGAGTTCGGAGCTAAGAATAATTGGCCTAGCTCTGAGCTAGAATAGTTGTTGTGACGAATCAAGGCTTTCTCCGGCGGCTAAGAAAGGGTGGAGAGGAAAACGGACCGGGTCACGGGATCATTCCGACTTGACAATTTCCATTGTCGCAGATTTTCAACACAGTGGACGTACCGAGGTAGAGAGGGGCCTTTGATCAATTAGTAGGGAGGCACCATCAACACCATCATCGTCGTCATCGCATTCAGGGTAGACGGAGTTATCAACAATGTCTGCGCCCAGTGGGAACGGAACGTTGGGGTTGGATTCTGTTCCACCCACGACCCGGCGGATGCCTACGAGGGTCTCCAATGCTTGCCGCAGATGCCGTCGGAACAGAAGTCGAGTAAGTCTTCCCGGTGTGCCAAAATAGCCGCTGACCCAGAGTGTGCAGTGCGATTCTTATCGGCCATGCTCTCTCTGTTCTCGTGCCAATGTGCCTTGTGAGCCGGCACAGGTTGATGAGCCTTCCAGAGGCAAGGGCAGGAGTTGCAATCGGCGGGTTGGGGAAAATACGCGAAAGTGAGTGGTTCTACTCGAAGCTGATGTTCTTGCATGGTAACGGGTCAACGCGTCTGTTGAAGACGAGTTCAGTCCAGAGGCACCAGCGATGATAGCCAGGGCACAACCGTGCCGCCAACGCGGCAACCTTCGCTTCCTTCCGAGCACGATGTGGTTGACAGCGTTGGGGGACGGCCTGCAGGCACAAAGACGCCGGTACCAGCGGATCGACGCGGCTCATGGGTTCCCGTAGACTATGGAGAGTCAGAGTCGGCCATGGGTATCGCGCGCAAGGTCAGAACACTACTCCCACTACTTTCTCGATAAACACTTGCAAACATTGCGACAGATATACAGCCTTGGAAGCCAAAGTATTGACGACCACATAACCTCGGCCATTCCGGACGGAGGATGTGGAATGCGGAACCCTCGGAGAAGGACTGGCGATGAGCGCCTGCCAATATCTGCGATGCTTGGCAGCAGGTTCCCTGATCAACAAGCGATTCACTCGCTGTTAGAGGATTACTTCGAGTCCGTCCACTGGTTTTCGCTGGTTATATACGAACCAAAATTCCGGCAGCGTCTGTTGTCAATCAAGGACGGCTACGCGTACCCTGCCGATGCGCCGTTTCTAACCTTGCTGTCGATGACTTTGTGCATGGCAGCTTGGTATCGGTCTAAGAGGGCCGTTCACAATGGTGGTGAAGAATGGCGCCTCTGGAGCGACGACTTGCTGAAGATTGTCGAGTCGCGACTTGTCCATGTGATGGATCAGCATTCGATTGCAGCAGTGCAGACATGCATCTTGCTGGGATCTCATCATGTTTACCATGGCCGGCCAAACTTGTCTTTCGCCCTTTTGGGAGCAGCTGTCAAGATGTCTCATGCCATGGGTCTACATCGTGATTTCACAGGTGGAACGTTCGGCGACATAGAAGAGCGCAAAAGAGTATGGTGGACTATCTATACCTGGGACAGGTATGAATCAGAGCATCTCGTTTCAAGACAATATTCTAACCAGCTAGGTTCGCTTCTATCTCATATGGACGGCCTTTGAGCATCAATGATGAGGATTGCAGTGTGGAAATGCCAACCGAATTCACCGAATCCCCATACTTTACCCAACAGTCGGTCGAACAGGGGCTACCAGACATCACCTACTCACCATATCAAACCGGACTGAGTAAACTGTACCTCGTCGCATCCCCCGCCCTAAAGAATATATTTGGCTCACTGTCGGTGCGGTCTGCCAAACAACATTTCGAGTCCACGTACGCTTCGCTGGTTAGCGAGGTGACGCAAAGGCTGCTTGTTTGGCGCCGCCAGTTGCCGCAGCACCTGTCCCTAGACCTAAACAAGGACCACCACTCAGGTAATACTGAATGGGGCAGTCAGGCATATATCTTACAGTCTCTTTCACTGCAGTTAACCTTCGACAACCTGCTGATAGTGCTTCACCGGCCGTTTTTGGCTCGCCAAGTTGAGAACTTGTCGATGAAGGCCTCAGCCCCATATACGAATGTACCTCAGTCTGGATCGCCTTCGGTACAATCGCAGACGTCGCCGCTTAACCCCCATACCGACGGCCTATCGCCCCGTGATCATGCATCATATGGGTGGGAAAAAAACGCGAGCTCAGAGCATTGGTGGAATGCAGCGGTTCGGACCGCGCGTGTGACCGAACTACCCCAACTTGCCCAACTCGCCACAGATAGCCATCTTGTTGCCTTTATGGCCCTGAACCTGTTTCACGCGGCAATAGTGCTCATTTTAGTCGCCCTTTCCGACCCTCTCTCCGATTCAGCCCAGGGTGTCAAACGGACTATTACCAAGGTATTTAGACTGCAGGAGCTTCTGGGTCAGCGCTCAGCGCTCTCGAGCCAGAGCAGCGTCGTTCTCAAAAATCTCATTGGTCTGCTTCTCCGGCGAGAGGCAGAAGCCATGCTTGGCCCAGTCACGTCGGCACCTGTAGTGGGCTCTCGTGCAGAGCACCAACTCAGGGCTGCGGACAATTCTGGCCACTTATCAGTTGAAGATACACTTCGGCTTCCCTTAGAGGCTACCCTGAGCACGAGAGACCAAAGCACTAACGACCAAGCCTGGCCGAACAGGGCTCAGCGCCTGAACGAGAGCTTAGCATCTGTTCAACGAAGTAAGGATTCTGCCTTTGCTGGATCTCGATGGCCGCGGAACAAAGCTGACACCAATATCTTGCAGTATTCCCAACAATCCAAGATGAACTGCCCCGATCTGATACAACAATGGTTTCGAGACAGGATGTGAATATTCAGGACGGCTTGTTGCCACTAACACAACAAGAATTTTGCCAAGTGCCATCTATACAATCAGATGGCTATGAAGAGCCTCACGGTAGTGAAGATCAGCCACAGATGGTAGATTATGGGGGAAATAGTCTCTTCTGGCTCTGGGATTCTAACTGGAGTGGCGATTATATGCAGTAAGCGGTTGAGCTTTAGTAGAACCGCGGTAGTTACGGAGCGATGAACTTCTCTTGTGTTCTTACACGATCTTGCCTGGTAGTGTTGCGTTTATGGACAAAACCCCCCGAGCAACAGGCGCGTCATGCTGCATCAACAGTGTGTCCCTTGTGCCGATCAGGGCAATCCCAGTCCTCCATCCGGCGGGTCAACGGCAACTCCGTATATTTACGGTTCCGGCGGGTCAAGGTTCCGCCGGCTCAATAGGTTCCGCCGGAACGCCAGCCCGTTGGCCACTAATCCCGTTTCTCTAAACGCCCCCATCCTGCAGTAACTTCGGCGATCCACCTTGGAGCTGTACAACCAATGTACAAACGGTACTCGACTGATGCAACTACTAGTGCAGCCATGGGATCAGAACGAATTCTATGCTCTCCAGGGTTCCCCCGTGGGGTTGCGGGCGGGTCAGTCCTAGTTCTCTAAATGTCAATGCTTTTCAGGTGTCTGTCTGCCTGCTCCAGGTCTATATAATCTGGGGCCCCAGGTTTCGTTTGATGGGGTGAGACAAGATCAACCTATTCTGTCTTCATTCTCAAGATACCTTGAAAACGTTCGAACGCATCACTTTACTGCCTCCGCTGCAGGTATGGACAAGCCACCGTCGCCGACCCAGACTGAGACAGTCCCGTCCCCTGGAGATGGTGACAACCTCCCTGTGGCCCCGGTCTCGTGGCTTGAATCCAAGCTCAAGCCAAAGACCATTCACCACCGCTATCCTTTCAGAGGAAAGCCTCTCCTTTGGATGACTTGCGCTTTTGGAAGCTTGGGTGATGCCTTGTTCGGTTATGACCAAGGTCCGTTGTCTACCACCTCATACCTGAGCCCTTGCATCTTGCATTCTTATACTGACGCCAAACCTAGGTATCGTTTCCGGACTTCTGGTAAACCCGGTGTTCCTCTCGAGGTTCTTCGGCGACTATGGCGGTGCTGACGGGACCGATGGTCACATTGATCCATCCGTAACAGGCATTCTCGTGGCATGTCTTCAGATCTCGGCCGCCATCGGCTCCCTTATTGCAGGTAGTCTCGGCGACATGATTGGCAGGAAAAAGTGCGTTCGTTTAGGCGGCTTCATCTACTTCGCCACCGCCTTTATTCAAGCGTTCGCTCCCGATTTCAAGACTTTCGTTATCGGCCGGACCCTTCAGGGCCTGGGCGTGGGTTTCCTCTCCATGACTGTCCCCGTCATTCAGACTGAGATTGCCGCACCACATCGTCGAGGCCTCATGGTGGGAGTCGAGTACACGTTTCTTATCGGTGGCTACGCGCTCTCAACTTGGGTTGACTTGGGCTTCTACTACCTTATCCCGAAGAGCGTGTCCTGGCAGGGCCCCTACTTCATCCAAGTAGGTTTGGCCTTCGTTCTGTTTGCCATGTCCTTCTTCCTCCCCGAAACGCCTCGCTGGCTCGCCCGCAACGGTTTCACCAAGGAGTGCCTTCAGACGGTCGCGGATCTTCACACTCCGGACGGTGATACGCAGGCCCATCACGTCCAGCAGGTCATGGTGGAGATCAAGGAGGCTGTGCGTTACGAGGCCAGTCTTGGACAATCGACATGGCTCGAGATGTTCACGCGTTATCGCAAGCGCACCCTCGTTGGAATCACGGCACAGATGTTTGCCCAGCTCAACGGAATAAACGTCATCTCCTTCTACCTACCCACGACGCTCGCCAACGCAGGCCTCAGCGTGCAGAAGTCTCTACTCTACACGGCTGCTAATTCAGTCCCCTACGTCGCCGCTACGATCCTCACCTGGTGGCTGGCCGATAAATGGGGACGACGCCCGCTATTGATCCTCGGTGGTAAGCTTACATGAATTGCTACCCAGCATGCTTGCATCCCAGGGAAATCGCTGACTGAATAACAATGACAGGCATCCTCATGGCTATCGCCCTTTGTGTCGTCTGCGCCTTCACTGAAGCTCATATTTCAGACCCCAACACTCGTGCACACGGCATTTACGCTTTCGTTATGATATACAACGCCATCTACGGCTTCACCTGGGGCCCTATCCCTTGGTTGCTCCCGGCCGAGATCTTCCCGCTGCGAGCCCGAAGCAAGGGCATGGCGCTGGCTACCTGTTCAAACTGGATGTTCAACTTTGTGATTGGCATGTCAGCGCCGGGCGCCTTCGCGGGCATTGGGGGTTACTACTATGTAATTATCGCGGGATTTTGTCTTATTTCAGTCGCACTGGCGTATTTCTTTTACGTCGAGACTGCCAACCACACACTTGAGGAAATCGCGCTGGCGTTTGGAGACAAGGCCTTTGCGGCGGATGATGAGACTGTTGTGGCGACGGCGCATCTCGGCCGTGAGACTGAGGAGAGAAAGTCGGCTCTGGTTTAAAGGGGAGAGGCCGTGGTGTATGTGACGATGCAGCGGAGGGTGTGAGGGGTTGGTCCAGCATGGCACCCAAGTTCAGGGCGCATCAAAGTATAGTCGGGCAGCTATGTACTCTTTTATACACACTACCTTGCCTCTTTACGAATAATTAGGTCGAACTATTGGGACCGATAATCGGATCAAGGCAATAGTAGCGACTAAGATAAAAGGTAACCCGTTTTCTAGGAGAAGTGGCGTGCGTGAGATTTGGGAAGTATTATTATCTGCAGCAGAGCAAATTGCGAGGCGTAATTATTAAGAAGCACTATAATACTATGTCGAGTAGGAGTTTTTTTTTTTTTACACTAGCTATAATTGGACGCCCCCCGCGGGGGCATTGCCCATTTTATACAGAAGACGTGACAAGTTATGGCCGCTCACTTCTGGCGAGCACATGAAAGGGAACTTGCTCACACTGGCCAATAATATCGGACGGCGGAGCATGTGATCGTTTTTACGCGAGTTTTTAAAAGATATAAAGCTGGCTTGATCGTACCACTTTCTTGTACTCTGAGGCCTCACTTCTCCCCCCAATCTATCTTCTCAAATCTGCCAACAGGGGTCAGGCCGTCTCTGTGATTCCAAGGTGTTTAACAAACCAGTCTGTCATTCCGGGTCTCGATATCTTCTTTAGACGACAATGTGACTAAATGCGGCGTAGCCAGCACCATTACGGCAGAAAAAATAAGCCCGCCTCTGAATTTACCCTCGATAGAATGGGGTTGACAAGACCATTTGCAGTTGTCGCAAGAGTGACAATACTTTTGGCTTTATTATACCTAGTTAGGTTTTCCACCCTCCCGTTAATGCAGAAACGTGCTGCTGGCTCGCCCCAGCATCCCATTCCTAAACATATCCCTAACTTTTAGCTAGAGGTGGTGGCAAACGACTCTTATTTATAGCGGGTTTCGTCAGCACCCACCTAGGCTAACTATCACCAGACCGCCGCAATTCACTACCTGGGAGGGGGGCAAGGCTATAGGCACTAACAGTCGAGCCACGTTATTATGAATAAGCTAGGGCTTTTGAAAGATTTGTACATGACTCACTATTATTAAATACAGTATAGTAAGCCTTACCTACTTATTGGGGATTCTACAGGGTTCTTTAATTCAGACTTATCATATTAAACTCTGAGAGTTGGCCCGCCAGTTGATCAAGTTCATTCTCGTCAGGTCCCACATTCTTGACTAAATGCATTACAGGTTGTACTTGAAAGTGTCATCGTAATCACACACCTCATCCTTCTCTCCCTGTTCTCTACCTGTAGATGGCTCACGTGCGGCAAGACGCTCGACACGCTGCTTGTTCACGTAGTGCAGCGCCAAGGCATTGACGCAGACGAGCAGCATGGCAAAGCCTGCAAAACCCATGGTAATGCCAGTGCCTCTTACGTAGCGAGGCGCTGTCTGAGCAGTGAAAATTTGGCCGACGACGATACCGGATGAGTTTCCGACACTGAAGGTGACGCCGAGGGCGGTTGCACGTTTGTAGTGGCCGGCAAAGTTGCTATTGAGCCACACAATGGAAAGACCGGCCTGTAGATATTAAATATGATTAGTCCCGATTATAGATCACGAAATGAAATTTGAAAGAACGTACAGTAGCATAGACACCGCAGCCGATGATGAAGACGGCGGCATAACGGGCGCCAAGAGCCTCAGTACCTAGATTGATGGAATACCCGATGATGAGGAAGAGACAGGCACCAAGAATGAAAGGAGCTCGCAGACCAACACGATCCGACAAGAGGGCGATAATAACGTAGGATACCGTGGCCCACAGATAAACAGGGACGGTGAGAAGCTGTGCGTGGACGCTGGTGTATCCGAGACCGCGGATGATGGCCGGCAGGAACGTCATGAAGCTAAACAGCGAGAGCGAGACGGAGAATTCGAGAATCGAGTGCAGGTACATTTTCGGGTCCTTGAAGGCGCTGAGGATCTTGGGCCATGAAAACGCTTCGTTCATCGACAGGTGAGGGTTGAGCTCGAATCGAAGGCTGATGACACGACGTTCCTCTTCGTTCAGGAACCATGCCGTCCGAGGATCCTTGGGGAAGACAGCGTATATGACGGGAACCAGGACAATGGTCAAGAGTCCCTCAATAATAAACAGCCAGGACCACGAAGGCAGACCACCAGCGTGAATGTTGGAAACAGCAGAAGCAAGCAGACCGCCCACGGCGCCGGCAAAGGCACTGAAGCCGTACATTATGGCTGACCGAAGGGACATCTCTGACCGCAAGTACACCATGCCAATGTAAGCGTTAATGCACGGGATCAGACCAGCCTCGAAAAAACCAATGAGGAGTCGGCAAGCATACAACTGGTTTGCATTCTTTATAAATCCCATTCCGAGGCAAACGACGCCCCAGCCGAGCATGCAAAATGAGAGGAGATTCTTGGGTCCGACAACTTTGAGGGCGATGGAGCACGGGGCCTCGAAAGCAACGTAGGTGGCGAAAAAGAGGGTGACAGCATTGCCGAACTCGTTGCCCTTGAGGTTCAGGTCCTTAGGGAGGCCCATGATGTTTGTGTTTCCCTGGTCGATGGTCAGTCTGTCATTCATCCGCCGGTTCAAACGGTCTGGGCAAGACTCACGAGGTTGTTGCGGTCGAGGTTGGCCAACAGGTACATGATACCGAAGCATCCCAAGACGACAGTATCGAGCTTGAGCATCGCCTTCTTGTGTATCTTGGGATCGATCATGTTACACTGCTCGATAGCCTCAAGGGAAATGCCTTCTGCTGTCTGAGGTTTAATGACCTGGTCGGTCTTGCTTTGTTTCTCCGACTGCATGATGGGGACTATCACTCGACGTTGTTTGTCAAGGAAGTAGGAGGGGAGAAGAAGAAGAATAGCTACACTGCAGTTAAATGATTAACAGAGATCAATTAGGTAAAGGAGGAAAGAATGGAAGACCTTGAACTGTGCCTTGACTTTGTACTTCAAGGATTACAAGCGACCCCGAGCCGTTGAATCGGGTGATATATCTTTGGAGAAACCTGGTTAAAAGCCCTCGAATCGATTATCTTTGCCAATATGCCAGCTTGTATTTGCGCCGCCTCCTATACAACTTGTAGATAGACCAACTGGTTGAGTAGCGTTGTCCTTGGAGCCCGGCCAAGGCTGTTTACGCGGCACTTCATGTAGCGCTACCGCGATAATAGAACAGTACCGATAACCATCCAATCTTGCGATCAAGAGAACAGAGTGATTAAATGATAAAAGAATGATAGACTGATAAGAGAACGATTAACTGATTTAAGAAAGGAGTGATAGTCAATGAGTGGCTGAGTCACGGACTTTCGCCGATGAGGGCGTGGCGTCTCTTATCGCCCGACGGGAACCCTTGCCCCCCACCCTACAGAGAGGCAACGCAACCTTATCCTGTCTCGGGTCTGCTTTCGGTTACAAGCTTGACGGGGGAGATGCGTTTGCCCGAAAAGACTTGTTGTTTTTTATCAGAGATGCCCGGGGGAGTTCCCTGTCTAGCCACAATGCCCTGAAGGGGGTCACGAGTTGGTCATTCTGATGGTAGGCTCAGCTGAAGTCTTTAGTGGGCTCATTAAGTGAGCAATGTACCTTGAGATGTGTTGCTTCGGCTTATACGGCCAATTGACTGGTCTTCGGCCGGACTCTGAAGGTCAAGCCCTCCCCGGGCAACACAACTTTACTATTCGCCGCGCGTTTCCTCGGCCGTTGCAAAATTTTGAGATTTAATTCAAGTTTTCTTGTGGCATGCCGTGCCTTTGATCTTCCAAAGCATAATCTTATTTAAGGTATTTTCGTGCCATTAAATAGGTGGTGCTACTATTTATACCCCACGCCTTCACGCTACTTCGTCTGGCGACTCAGTTGTTGTATTGACACCGAAACTTATCAACAGCCTTGTGCAAAAGTCGCAACAATGGGTCTCGAGGATAGAAGCGCCGAATACGACGTCGTGATCGTAGGCGGTGGCCCGGTTGGTCTTCTAATGGCATACCAACTGCAACGTTTCGGTGTCACTGCCTGTGTTCTGGAACAGCACGAGAAGGAAACGCAAGATGCATATGGTCGCGCAATCGCTCTGTTCCCCCGCACGACCGAGCAGCTTGACCAGCTTGGGCTGGTTGAGCCAATGCTTCAGCTTGGGTTCGCCTGCCGGACCAGTGTGACTTACAAGGATGGCGAGAGAGTGTAAGTGTGCTCTGTACTCGTGATTGAAGTCGTCTGGCTGACAACGATACAGCGTTCCCGGACGAGTCTGGACATTCATGGAGAACATCAAGGACACAGCCTATGACTTCGCACTGGTGCTCCGCCAGATGTACACTGAAGAGATCTTTCGCGAGAAGCTAGAGTCGCTGGGAGGCTCGTACTACCAAACGATGCAATGCATCGACTTCAAGATTGATGAGTCTGCGCCGTTCAACTCGTATGCGGTCACAAGCACATTTGAGGATAAGAGGACAGCAAAGACGTTCCAGTTGAAAAGGTACGACTGGTGCAGTAGGTGTTGCATCTGAATTGGACTAACATTTCCTAGCAAGTATCTGATCGGTGCAGATGGCGGTCGCAGTTTCGTTCGGAGACATGCGGATATTCCCTTCGAGGGCGACACGTCAGAAGACAAGTGGATTCGCATCGACGGAATGGTAGAGACGGACATGCCATTGAACCGGTCGTACGGTGCCATCGAGAGCAAGACTCACGGCAATATCCTCTGGGCCCCGCTCGACCATGGCGCAACTCGCATCGGATATGCGTACAGTGCGGAGATTGCAGCCAAGTATCCGAATGGAGTGACGCAGGAGGTTGCCGAGAAGGAGGCAATTGAGGCAATGAAGCCTTTCAAGGTCAAGTTCAAGGAAATTCACTGGTGGACGCTGTAAGTCCCTCGGGCTAAATGGCAATGGCAGGCCGAGAAACGATGCTGACGTGTTTAGATACACCATCGGCCAGCGCATCGCAAAGTCATTCACGGCAAAGAGCAACCGCGTCTTTCTTTGTGGCGACGCTGCTCACACGCACAGCAGTGGCGCAGCGCAAGGCCTCAACACCGGCATCCACGACGCTGTCAACCTAGGCTGGAAGCTCGCGTTGCAGATCCGAGGCCTCACGCAAAGCTGCGTCCTCGAAACGTATTCTCCCGAGCGCATGTCGGCGGTGCAGAGGTTGATCGACTACGACAAGGACATCTCGACGCTCATGTCGTACAAGTGGCCAGCATGGTATGACGGTGACAAGAATGCCGATCCGTACCTGTTGCTGGGCGAGATATTCAACCAGGCCGCGTCGTTCAACACTGGCCTTGGTATATCCTACGCAGCGAATGTTGTCAACCAGACCTTGACGTCGGAGGAAAAGCCAAAGCTCACAATCATAGCGGGGAGCCGACCACCAGACGTCCATCTTCACACGCCGGGAACTAACCAGAAGGTGCGCTTCCAGCAAATCACCAAGAACGTCGGCAAGTTCTTCGTCGTGGTCTGCCTGGGAAACACGGCTGTCACGAGGCCCCGTCTCCTCGACCTGCGCGCCGCCTTTGCAGACGCTGCGAGCAACCCTCTGCGGAATCACGAGGCCATTTCGTGGCTGACGATCAGTCCCGCGGTCGGCTGCTCACCATACGAAGCTATCGGCATGAAGCCCTTTGGCGACATGTTCTACGATCCAGCGAACGAGGCGCATGACAAGTTTGGCGTGGAGGCCGACGAGGGCGCGGTGTTGATCTTGAGACCTGATGGGTTGGTGGGTGCTGTTGGGCCGATCGATGGGGTTTGGATTAGGGGATACTTTGCTGGGCTGTTGAACTTGAACTTGAAAGAAATTGGGGCGAGTCAAGCGGCGTCAGATTCGGGCATTAGTATTTAGATGCACTGTATTGAATCAAAGTCACGAGCCGGTCGTGGAGACACGAGCAACAGATGTGTATGGATCCAAATTGAATGTGATGGTGCTAATAAAGGAGAACTGGTGGCGTGGCTGGGATAGGTGATGTAACATGTAACGGGGGCGGAGTCAGCCAGTGGGTGGGCATGGGGGCGTACTGTGCCTAACAAACTCGCTACAGTTAGTGTCATATAGGCTTTCAGAGAGTTCAGGGCACCCAAGTTATCAGCTTAAAGTAATAAACATGGCTAGTGACAACTCGATATAGACAATCTTAGTGACATCTGAAACTGTACATTCCTCGTATCGTAGTATTGCTAACAGCGCTGCCCGCCGCTATTACTATCAGCTTATCATTTGGGCCGCTCTCCACGCCCAGGTAGCGGAGTGTCATCCCTAGCCGCGTTCATTTGAGAAAACGGGCGTTGGACTTCTGCACCCTTAGTGATTAGCATTTACCGGATACGGATGACGGCGGTGCTAACGGCCGATGCGATCCGCGTCGGGGGCGCGTCTCCGTCAATAACTTTCCATTTCTTTTATCTCTAGGCATTGCTATGTAATGAAACGACACGAGCTTGATCGGTAACCGAGATGTACAATAAATTAAAGCTCTGTCCCTCCAATCTACCCGCCCCCCCTCCATTGGACTCTGTCATTGTACAACACGAAGCATCATTCTATTAGCCACCCAATTGTGACAGACTCATCCCATCATGACTCTCATCCCAGCTCGGAGAGCCGTCGCCTTCACCATCGAAGCTGGCCAAGAGGTGAAAATCACAAACACCTTTGGCAAACAGGTCCTCGACTTTTGGGCATTTAATCCCCAAGATGCAAACGATTTCCTGTCCATGGTCCACACCAGGACTGTTCTTCGCAAAGTCTCGATTGCCAAGGGCGATAAACTCTACAGCACGCGCAGGAAGCCGATCTTGACTCTGGTAGAAGATACGACAAAGGGCGTGCACGACATGATTTGGTCAGCCTGCGACGCGCAGAGGTATCGTATGCAGGGTGTTGAAGGGTACCATGACAACTGCACTGATAATATGCACAAGGTCAGTACATACAAATCCATGCCGCATTAATTGTGATGGCGGTGAAAAGAAAATAAATGCCCTCTTTGCTAAAAAGAAAAATCATCAGGTCCTTCACGACAAGTTCCCGGACTTCCCAATGGCCGCCGACTGGGTGCCTGACCCTCTCAACCTCTTCATGAACATCGCCATCGACCACCACGGCGGCCTCGACATTCGTCCACCAACCAGCGAAAGAGGTCAATACGTCATCATCAAGGCCGAGACTACTCTCCTAATTGTCATGAGCTCATGCCCTCAGGATATTGATCCTGTCAATGCCGGTATGCCCACAGACTGCGACTACGAGATCGTCGGCGCTTCTCAAGCTGCTGAACCATCTCTGGCACTCACACCGTCTCTGTCTTCTCGACCGCCGCCCAGTAAAGTCAAGGTCGCCCTTTCAGTCGACTTCGATGCCGTGTCGCATTGGCTCGGCACAGGCTGTCACGCGGATAACAACATGGCTGATTACTCTTCCGGCATTTTCGCCGGCCAGGTCGGTGTGTACCGTCTGTTAGACATGTTCAAGAAGAATGGCGTCGCAGACAAGATGACCTGGTTTATCCCGGGACATACTACCGAGACCTTTCCAGAGGCTGCAAAGGCCGTGTTTGAGTCTGGGGCTGAGATTGGGCTTCATGGGTATGCGCATGAGGGAATTGCGCAGATGACTGAGGAGCAGGAGAAGGATGTTCTTCTCAAGTGGTACGTACCTCACAATTCTCACATTTCAATCTCAGCCGTGAAGCTAAACAAGCAACTCGCAGTATCGACGTCGCCGAGAAGCTTACCGGCAAGAAGCCTCGTGGCTACCGCGCTCCCATGTACACCATCCGCGAAACCACCGTCAAGCTCCTCCGTGAGCACGAGTTCCTCTACGACTCTTCCCTCATGCACCACGACTCGCAGCCTTACTTCACTCCCGCCGACCTTCCCATCAAGCCCATTGACTTCAGCCAGCCCGCCTCGTCATGGCTCGAACCCTCACCAATCACCTCCCAGGGTTACCCAGCCGAGGGCCTTCACCCGTTAGTCGAACTGCCCTGTGGCTGGTATAACGAAGACATGATGCCGATGATGTACCTCCCTCACCTGGCGAATAGCATGGGCTACGTCTCAACGCGCGTGGTGGAGCAGATGTGGAAGGACAAGTTTTTGTGGCTCTGGGAGACGGGCTACAAGGAGGGCGGCGACGCGATGGACTTTGTCTTCCCGATCCTGGTGCATCCGGATGTCAGCGGCTTGGCACACATTATCGGCATGATTGACAGGTTTATCCAGTGGTTGAAGAGCTTTGGAGACTCGGTAGAATTTTGTAGGTGTGAGGATATTGCCGAGGCGTGGCTGGCTGAGCAGCAGGGGAAGGAGAAGAGGTAGACATTTTCTTCTGCACGCGAATGAGCAAGATTTTGTACAAGTTTCCAGATTGGGACCCGAGCTTTTGGAGTGGTAAATAGGAACTGAAAGGATAACTATTTCTATGATTTGCTAATTAAAGCGTGTGTGCTGTAAGATCCCCAAACTCCACGTCTCCCCGCCTGAAAACTTAGGTTAGACTCCCTAATCATGGTCCGCAACTCGCATACCTGAACTCTCTTTCGAACTGTAATTCGCACGGGATGTCTGTTGCAGCACTGTAGGCATGATATACTGTCTCTAAACACAAAAGGCGCCCGAAAAAAACGCTATAGATACATCTGTATGTCTATGTTGGCTGTATACAACCTGTTGGGTGACAATGGTTAGCTACGGACTCTGCGAGATTAATTTCAGCCACAGGTAATCGATTGCAGTACCTGGCACAGGGGAACAATTTTAACAGCTACAGGGGCTCATCATTAGTGCTACAGGGGCTTAGCTTTAGCAGCTACGGGTAATTATCTTTAGGTATTACCCACCTCCGTCGCGGCTGAAAAAAATACAAAATCGCCCGAGATCCAGGTAAACCCCCGTTCCCCGACGGCCAACGAGTTGCCCACCAATCCAATGGCTGCCATCAGATCAAGTCTGATAATGCGAATCACAAGCGCGGAACTGTAGCGGGCCGTCTTGGAGAGACTACAGATGAAGTGCCCGCCATTCCCCGCCATTCCCCGCCGGTCACTTATCTGCTGCATCCACGAAGCTGGGCCGGGGCAAGTATGTGGCTTGGACTTCATAATTCGTGGTCATAAATCGGGCGATTTGCCCAACGGGTCGGTTTGGCCGATACTATCTAGAGTATGGCTCTTCCCCGCGGTGGCCGGCTTGAACATTGACTTGTTTCGGCTACCCTGAACCCCCCTCTAATGATGCAAGACTACGTCTTGTAGTTGGAATAGATTATAACCCTTAGTTCAGACCAGGAGGTGGAGGGGGCTGAGCTCGATCGCATCTTTTGTTCCTCTTCAATGTCAATCTCTCTTATTCTCTCCAAAATGGCTACTCGTACAACCACTGTCATGCCAGCGATTCAAGTCCAAGGCCAGAGGGCATACCATGGCCTCAAAGTCAATGGCAGCAGGATGCTCGAGACCCTGCACAAAACCTGTGACTTCGGCAAGGCGCATCCATGGGGCGAGTAAGTTAAACATTACCTGAATACAGGTGGTCTGTCTCGCATAAAAAAACCTCCAAAGGGCGCGGCAAAACAAAAACCCCCAGCCTACTAACTGGTTGTCACTGCAGACTTGCCACAGAGACTGGCATGGCCCGACTCTCCCTCAATGACGACGACAAAAAGGTTCGCGATTGGTTGCTTGGCGAAGCAGAATCCCTTGGATGCAAGGTGACTGTCGACCAGATGGGCAACATGTTCGCGGTCAGGCCGGGAAGGTCCAAGGACGCGGCACCGGTCATGATGGGGTCGCATCTCGATACGCAGCCGACCGGTGGGCGATACGACGGTATCCTTGGCGTCATGGCTGGACTCGAGGTGTTGAGGACGCTGGAGGATAATAAATGGGAGACTGAAGGGCCAGTTGGTTTGGTGAATTGGACAAAGTAAGTGCCCTTTCTTTTACTATCATCACCACTGTTTTCTTCACTCTTCTCTCTGGTCTATTCCACGCCTCACTACCGTCTATCCTTATCATGGACGCATATTGTTCGGTGAAATTTTGGTGCTAGCTAACACCTCTCTCTCTCTCCAGCGAAGAGGGCGCTCGCTTCCCCATCGTCACCGTCGCCTCCGGCGTCTGGGCCGGCGCCATCCCCCTCGAAACAGCATGGAACCTCACTGAAGTAACGCCCCCCGCTGGGAACACTCCCCAAAACATGAAACAAGAGCTCTCCCGTATCGGATACCTCGGCGACACACCAGCGTCGCACACTTCCTTTCCGATCGGGGCACACTTTGAGCTTCACATTGAACAAGGTCCGATTCTCGAAGATACAGCACGGAAGATCGGCGTTGTCACGGGTGCACAGGCGCATAGCTGGTTCGAGGTCGTCGTGTCGGGGAGCGATGGCCACGCGGGCACGACGCCGATGAGTATGAGGCAGGATTCCGTGCTGGCGGCGGCCAGGATGATTGTGGCGTCGAATGAGATTGCGAAGCGACATCAAGGACTAATCACCACCGGCATCGTTGGTGGGTTGCCTGGTAGTGTCAACACCGTGCCGCACACGGCCAAGTTCACGCTCGATGTGAGGCATACCAGCGATGCGACGCTGGCCGAGATGGTAGAGCAGTGTCACGCGCAGTTCGAGGAGATTGCAAAGCACAACTCCGAGAGAGGTGTCGAGGTTTCATGGAAGACCTTGACGGAGAACAAGGCTGTCGTCTTCCACCAGGATTGCGTCAAGGCCGTCGAGGAGGCCGCCGAGGAATATTGCTCACAGTTGCCCAATCATGGAGATGCAGTAGAGAGCAAAAGATGGCAGCACATCACCAGCGGAGCTGGCCATGACTCTTGCCACGTGAACAAGATCTGCCCTACTGCCATGATCTTCGCGCCGACGAGGAAGGGGAGAAGCCATACGCCAGATGAGTACTGCCCAGCGGGAGATTGCGTTGCTGGAGCGCAAGTGCTGCTTGGGGCTGTTTTGCGCTACGATGCGTCGCGAAACCTAGCATAGTAGTAGGAATTGTATCATGTTCGCATACTGTGTGATTTAGCCTGCTAGTTTCGTACCTCGTGAATCGTACGCATGTTTCTTGAGCGTGGTCAGGATGGTGCCTCGCTGCCTTCCTTGGCAGACTCAGACTCCTTCAGAAGCTGAAGGGCCGGACTTTCCGGTCCTGCACCGTGAATGACCGATGAGATGCCCTTCCAGAATGACGCGTCTAGTCTCATCGCTGCAAGACGAGCCAGTGGCCAAGCTCTTGCCTGCATGCGCAGCGTATCCCTCCATTTGTCTAGCAGCGTCTTGTTCCGTACCGCCATCTCCCGTGTTGCTGACTGGGCTAGGATGAGCAGAAGCAACGTCGAAACGTAGCAAAGTTGGTAACGTGTATCTTGAGTAGTGTCAGCGCGCAAGGCATCATGTATGGTATAGAGCAAGCCGTGACTTACAGTGAGGCCAGAAGCTGGCGAAATGTTTTGCCCGTAACATGGACACCATCTCCGTCGCTATGCTGGCGCAGACGTGGCAATTCTCGTAGATGGTCGAGATTGGCTCCTGGCACTTTTCCAAAGACGATACTTGGTCATTCGATAATGGTCGCAGTAGAGCGCGGAAGATCAACATCTCAAGCGTCAAGTGCTGCAGTCGCAAAATGGCACCATTCTCAAAGTCCTGCTCGTTTAATTCCAGAACAGGTTTTGAGAGAAATGGCAATGTCTGCCTCCAGCTCTCTATGCGTGTTCGAAGTCTTTGCGCTCTGCTGAGGAGGGCCGTTAATGTGAGTGACTCGGAGTAGTTTGCCCTCACAGAACTGGAAGACGTTAGCCGGATGGTAATGAATAAGAAGAAAAAAATCGGCTTTTCTGCTTACTAGAATTCCTTCAAGACATCTGCGGCGATGACACCGAGTTCACATTGAGCCAGACAAATGGGTGTGTGCTGTGCGACCGCCTCGCGGATGTTCGGATCTTGGGGACCCTGCTCGAAATCATCCTCGGTCAGGCTGGAAACACACCAGTTGGACTCATGTATATGAGAAGGTCGGCCACAGACGAGGGCATGCCATGTATGTCCAACATAGGTCAGCCACCACAGCCGGCGACGTAGGATAACCTCCTCTCTCGGCAATTTCCAATCTTTCGGATCGATGTTTACTCCCAGGTTCTCTGCAATCGCCACAGCTGAGCATGAGAGAGCCCAGAATTTGGAAGGCTCGGCGACGACCAAGTTTTGCGGCGGCATGTGCAGCATTAAAAGACATAGCTGCAACAATGACAAGTGTGAGAAGCAGCTATCGCGCTGGAAGCTGCGATGGGCGACGTCCCAGAGGTCGTCGGTCGGTACAGCGAGGTAGCCGTTTGAGACACTGAGTTCGTCATCTAGAAAGGTGAATGGCGCTGCGAGGGCGTAGACGGCACTCCGAATGCCGACGGGAACATGTAAGATGGTGTTGGGGTCTAGCATGCGCCTGATATCCGTGAATGAGAAGACGGGATATCGAGGGTGGACAAATCTCGAGTACCTGCGCCCCTGATTAGCACCAAGAGAGTCAAATAATGTCTTGAGCCGGCTCACAGTTTGACTAGAATTCTTCCGAGCTCTGGCTCTATGATCTTGTTGAGCAGCGCCTGATCTGCAGCTTCAGTGCCCTCACCAGACAAGTACCTCTCCGTCGCCTTCAAGTCTTCTTTCCAGATCGCCTCGTCGCTCATCATGAACTGCATCGGGACGTGGGCAGTAATTGGCTGGGTGCCACTGCTAGGCATTTCACGCCTGCTCCATGTCTGAGCGTCGTTGCCAACTCGTCGGAAGTCGAGACGGAACATGTGATAGTTGTCGTAGGCGTTGTACTTGTAATGCTTTAAAAGAAACGGATCTGACTCGCACGAGAGACCGATTAAGTGGTTTGAGTATCCCTTTTTGGCTTCCAGCGAGAACTCGACTGGCCATGATGACGATTGTGAGTTGTGGTCGTGGGCCAGGACCTGCTGAGCCGTGCTTTCTCGTCGACTTAACTCATCGCCAGGCTGGAGAGGCTGGTTGATGGAGCTGTTGGCTTCCGAATGTGACCCGCTCGACGTGCTCGTCGACGGTGTGCCCTGACGAATTAAACGGGCTGTGTTGAGATTGGTCGGTGACAGTGCAGCCGGGATAAAGCCAGGATCGAGTCCAAGGTCTGCCGATGGCTCGGTGAACATCATGCCGATCCCATCACCGCCAATCCCCGATGCGCCATTACTTGCAGCGAAAATTCCTCCGCCGTTGCCACCCAGCCCATAGTAGCCCATGATACTGGACATGTCCTGGATAGCGAATGGTTGTCGCATGTCGGCTGGCAGCGCCCACAAATCACCGTCTCCCAGGTCCATACTCATGCCCTCAGTCTGGTTGGCCTCGGCAGCATTGAGTGCAGGTGGCCCATTGCCAGAAGCAGGCACCTCAAACTGATTCTCACTTGCTCGCCGTCGTCGGGGCACTTCATCCTCCTTTCCGTCGCGAGCACGATACTTGCGCCGCAAGGGCCCGAGAACAAAAGTGCACCGCCGTTCAAGCCTCCGGCAAAGCTCGCATTCGGCGCCATCGGCCTGCAGTTTGCAGTGGATCTTGCGCGTCCGGCAGAGGTCGCATGGCCGCTGCTTCTTGGAGCGGTACTTGCGTGCATTGCCCTCCAACGACCTCGCCTCGTTCATTGCTGCAGGTCGAGGGGGTGTCGCTCAGAGAAGATGAACATTGGCAACAAGATGATGAGTCTCGTCGATGTTTGGCTGAAGCTCCAAGAGTGGTGACTGGTAGTGAGTTCCCTTATCGCGGTTGGAAGTTGACAGCTCCGTGGCGCTCCAGCTATCAAATGGGGTTGCGATAGTTGAGAGGCGTAGATAAGACGTATTAGCAGTCATTCCGGTGGGTATTTCCAGCAGTCTATAGCGCTATAGCTTCTCAGGTACCTATAACGTTACAGTGGGGTCCCAAGATTTAGAACCTAGAGCAGAGTAAAATTCATAAAGATGGTAAGGAAACTATACAAATGCTGCAGTTGCTAGTTACTGAGCTAAACCTGTTTGTATACAAACTAGTTACATAATTCGTACATAAATAAGTGTACTTATACAACAAGTGCAACACGGGGACTCACAACACTTACGCGCGTGAGGGCTGTCTCTAGGCATTGCACTGGACATGGCCCCCGTTTAACATAGAACCCTGGAGCCCCTTTCCAGTCGATCTCGGAGGTCTCGTGGTTGATGGGGCACAGTTGCCCGTCTAGCAGCGCCTCGCCGACCTCAGCTGCGCCGTAGACAGCACCAGCGCCGCTATCGCCGTTTCTTGTGCAGCAGCCGTTTGCCGCCAAGGAGCGCTCCGACGGCGACTTTATAGGTGGCGCGCCGCCACGCAGGCGTCCTCCTAGTTATTCGGCAACTCGTACGACGGCCCGACCACCATTGCCTCGGCGCGCAACATTACCGCTGGCTTTCATGACAGTGCCGGTTTGGAAGTAAACGATTCCGGGGTAATTAGACGGCAGGGTAGCAACATCTTGCCTTGATTCATCTCTAACAGAACGTTTCCTACTATAGCATGTATTGCTTGGACTCTCTCCACCCGCCCTCTGTTTTGCCATTCTCTCCGAGGGCAGCATGATCCTCCAGCCTCCGACTCGTGTGCATGGGCTAAGATGGATCAGGACCAAGCCACAATTTCATCCAACTGCGGAGGCTGGCGCGGGGAAAAGGTTGCCTCCCATGCGCTTTGCGCCTGGATTAGAAGTGCGTCCTCATGCGCTCTGGCTGTGATCTGCATCCCAAATGGTCTTCCGTTGAAGTCTAGGTACCCAAGAGGTAGCGATGCGACTGGGTATCCTGAACCGAATTTGTTAGCGGGAGGGTCAAATGAAGGTTTCTACAGGACATCTGCAATGAACTTTGGCCACTCACCCGCAGTGCCAGCAATGACGAACATGGGCCCATCACCCGGTCCAAGGATGATGTCAACCTCATTCTCTTCCAACACCCTGTCAATCCCTTTCTCGCCGCAAGTGATACGAGCTTCGTCTATCAATTTGCGATATTCGTCTGGATCCATGGTGGCGTTCAAGGCTCTGATGAGGCCAGCTTGATTTGCCGCACCTAACAAAGAAATGAGTTTACCAAAGCTCATGGTGGTATCATGATGGCTTACTGGGGGGCAGTTCCTCTGCTGCATGCGCTTCATTGAACTCGATAAGTTCCTTCAGCGTACGGACTTTACAATCGTCAACACCTTGAAGATATTCCTCCAAGAGGGCCTTGAAGGTTGTGTCTGTTCGCGCATTAGCAGCGATAATACGTTCTTGGTTTGACGGGCCATACGAAAAGCATCCCAAATGTCTCTCTTGCCGTCCTGTGAGGATTCTGCGACTGAGAGAAGTTTCACGGGCTTCACGACTTTGGCAACAGACTTGAGTTTCTCACAGGCCGCGTTCCATTCTCGCAGCTTTCATCGATGTGAGCGACATTTTTCATCATCACAGCGCAGGAAACATACCATTTGATCAGTAGCATCTTTCTCGTACTTCACAATCTTTGTTGGGAATAGCCATTGTTCTGGATCCAAGTATCCAATGCGTATATCCCCCCAAGAGTTGTTCACAGCACTCTTGTAACCCCCTTCTGGCACGGATGTACGGGACGGGTCCACAAGTATGTCGAGAAGATTGGCCAGGTCTAAAACAGATTTAGTCATTGGCCCAGCAGAATCTGCCTCGAGCGTAACCGGAATAATGCCATCCTGAGGGACAATCTTGAGGGTGGGCTTGATAGTAAAGAGCGCAGCTCTATCACTAGGCATGATGAGAGAACCCATGGTTTCAGTGCCAATAGAAAAAGGAGACATTCCGGCACTAACTGCAACAGCAGAGCCAGAAGAAGACCCCCCAGGGTTCTATAAACTTTCATCAGAAATATGTTCGAGGAATTTGTCCACGTTGTACTTACGCTGTGGCCACCACTGGTATCGTTAGCATGGGAGAACCCACCGCGAACGTATGCCGACTGGGTTTGTCCTCCCACTGCGGACCATCCTGAGTCGGCAAAATCGGACCTAAAATTGTCAACGTTCTGTACTTTCGCCTGGTGTCGGCGCGATAGGTCTACCTGTACCAAGCCCACTCCTACGAAAATAGTTAGAGAAAAGTATGGCATTCGGTGGCACGTTGAGGACGGACTGATAGGTTTGCCTTGCCAAGAATAATCACTCCAGCTGCTTGAAGCTCCAGGGGGGTTAGCATTGGGTCAATAGCGCTTCAGGGAATGTCAATCTCACTCGTTCAATGATTGTAGCACTTTTCCTGGGCTTCGAACCTTTAAGTGCAAGGCTGCCGCAAGTTGTTGGCAATCCGAAGTCAGGGGATGTCGCGATGTTGTCCTGCGGATGGGGTTATTATTAGCCTTCTATCAGTGGACACTACAGCGCAGGAAATAGAACCTTGATAAGAATGGGAATCCCATGGAGCGGGCCGCGAACGTGGCCGTTAGCTCGCTCGTCATCGAGCTTAGCCGCAGCTCTATCTAGCAGGTCCTCAGGCGCGACGGCAAGCACCGCTTTCAGATAACCGTTGTATTTAGCGATATGGGCAAGATAGAGCTTGACGAGCTGCTGACTCGTGACGGACTTCTGAGTGAGCTTAGCCTGAAGCTGCGAGGCGGTAGCCGTCAATGGGTTGATGTTGAGAGCCATGCTGTGTTTAGACAGCCGAGACTGTTGACGGAGACAATTGCAATGTTTGGAGAATTTAACGAAAAAATCGTAAGAGATAACAGACAAAGAATGAAATTTTCGCTCACCCAACGGCTTCTTTCAGAGAATTCGTTGGGTGTGAAGGTGGACCTCTCTTCGCTGACGTCGGCCCGTTGTAGGTGCCTAATCGTCGCACTATTTCTCGTGTTACACCAGAAGCCTTTAACAACTCCTCAAAATAGCCTTAGAATTGTGCTCTCCAATGCACTGGCCGACTGGATGGTTGGCCGGTAAAAACGGGGTGTGAGATAGGTGGGTGTGTTCATGTAGAAAAAAAAGCCAGCTGCCTGAGACTACTAAGTGATGCAAGATGTACGTTGCGTCGTACAGGGTATTATTGCGACACAATACCATCACCAACAGAAGTCAACATGTAAAGGAACAAAGCTCGCTTAATTACTGTGAAAAACAAGCCGGTCAAATAATATCCTCAATTACTACTGGCACGGAATGTCTCCCCCAGTTCGAAGGGTGCATGTACCTACAGATCATATAGTACCTACCATTCCTCCATGACCTGCGGGGTGGCAGCGGCATTTGAGCCCACGCAATTGCGACACCCCGCAGCAGAAGAGCTGGATCCTTTGCTGATGATCGAATTTCCGTATTGGGCACAGTAGCCGACCATTCGCGACGCTAACTCGCGTAGCTTTGGTGGTGATTGAACCACTATTCCCCGCGGGGTAAGCAGGGCTGAGCGTTAATAAGTGCGGCGAGCATAATCGCCCCAAGTATACACAATACGCGATAACGCATGAAGAAATATAGATAGCATCACTGAGATAGTCCACGACAGGTCGAAAGCTAGTAATTACAATCAGATGATGAATGGCGCTCCGTCTCCCGAGTGAAACCAGCTGCCAGGGTCTGCCCAGGCTGCACTGGTCGCTCTCGCAGGTCCCACGGAGTTCCTCAGGAAGTCTTCAGCACGTTCCATGTTTTTGTTCAAGCTCGCCATGGACTGGAATCGACATAGGATCCAGTCCCTCGTCGCTTGGTCTTGTGTTTCCAAAAACACGACCAGCAATGGCCAGGCAACGCGCACCATGGCGTCGCTGCCTTGATGCCGGTACGCCTGCCGCGCGAGAGTCATGATGGAATTGACGTGCGCTTGGGGTTCCGCATAGATAGATGTTCCTGGAAGGTTTGCAGCGAGCCTTGCAAAGACGACAACGACGGCGTGGTAGTGCGGCACGATGCCTCGCAGGTTGGCCACTAACCGCTGCGCATGGTCTGTAGACGGCAGCAGCCCGCTGGCAACCTCTAGCAGCTCGCGATACCGCGTTGCAATAAATTGTATCACCTCTTTGGCAGACTTGGTGCAAAGTTTGGACTCTTGCACATTCCCGCCTTTTAGAGAACGGGCAAGGGCAGCAAGAGAGTACCTCGCCCGAGAGCAAGCCACCATCAGTTCAAAAACACTTCTGTTTTCAATATCGTCGACCAGTTCCGCCTGGGGATACGCGTCCGCCCACATGACACGAAATAGGGAGTTGGAAAACGTGTGCAAGTGTTCGACGCCTCCCGGGTCATCGCGCCCCAAGACTTCAGTTAATGCAGCGTTGAACGACCCGCCGATGCCGTACGTTGCCGAAGTCGCGTCGCAGAGCGATATCCAAATCAGAATACGTGCCGAGTACAGGGAAAGTCCCCGCTCCAATCCATGCCGATCGATGGCTAGTGGTGTCGCCAGCAAGACGGCCTCAACGTCTCTTTTAATGTGCTTTCCACGATGCCGAAGCACGGTGGCCGCGCCGTCGAGATGATGCGCGAGCCCGGCAAAGCTATCACCGCCAAAGTTCTGCTCGTACACCATCATGATGTAGAGGACCGTGAAACAAACATCGAAATTAAAGGCCTCCTGGCTCGTCGAGCCCTTTTCCAGCTCCTCCTTGAGGCGCCCCAGCGCTGACGAGTAGTGGACCAGATGACGCCAATTTTGCTGGTGGTTAGGGTAGGCAAGTTGGTCGCGGGGCTGAATCGCCCGACAGGCCAGCGCCAAGACGGCGTGCATGGCCAGCGGCTCAAACTGGGCAATGTTGAAGATGATGGAGTAGACGGAAAAGTCGGGATTCTTGGTGTGGTGGCGCCGCGCAAATGTGGTGCGAAAGTACCGTATGGCTTCGTGATCCGTTGTCGTGAGGCTGAGCGAACATGTGCTGGTGCTGAACGCCGGTAGTTGAATCGTCATTTCCCCCCAATTCGCTCGCCCGGGCTTACCCACGGCACTCACGTAGACTTCATCTTGGTTGCTGTAGTCGCAGAAGCGGCGGAGCCGGCCACATCGCTGGCACTGCGGCCGCACCTCGTCGCATTTGACTTTCTTGAGGCGACATGTCCGGCAGCCCGACCGGGACCGACGATATATGCGTTGGTCGCACGCAGACTGCATGCCTATCATGGTGAGCTCCCCACCTACTGTCGGCAGGACGAGCTGCTAGCGCAAATGGGCATCGGCAAGCTGGCTGGAACAAGTAAGAGACTGTGCGATAGAGGGGAAACAGAACGATGGGTTGGAAAGTGCGCGCCCAAGCCATATATAGTTGGTTTGAATCGACTCAGCCGCTAAAACGATTGGAGAGGGGAGATTCCACAGCAGCCAGCCTCTGGTGGCGCGGTGGGGGGTACAGATGTAGAGAATGAACTCAGCCGACGCCGCTCTTAGAATTTCGACGGAATTTCATGTATATAAATCTCAATAGCAGTTCTGGAAAGACTTCTCCGTAGATCATTCTTCTTCTTTCCTCTTCTATCTTCAGTGTTGTAACAATGTCAAGTTCATCAACCAATAACAGCAAGGCCCTTGCCATTGTGCAAGCACACCTCAAGCAAGCAGACGCCGCCCTCTACCAGGCGAATCAGTCACTTCACGCAAACCCCGAGGTAGCCTACAAAGAACACAATGCCCACGATAACCTGTGCGACCTTCTTGAATCCCAGGGCTTCTCCGTCACGCGCAAGGCCTATGGCCTAGACACCAGCTTCGAGGCCAGCTCCGGCGCTGGCGGCCGCGAGGTTGTCATTTGCGCCGAATACGACGCCTTGCCTGAAATTGGCCACGCCTGCGGCCACAATCTTATCGCTACCGCCTCCCTAGCCGCATTTTTCGGAGCTTCCAAAGTTTTGTCTGAATTAAAGGTGCCAGGCCGCGTGCGGGTACTCGGCACGCCGGCGGAGGAGGGCGGCGGAGGCAAGATTGCGCTACTCCGGGCCGGCGCCTTTAGCGGTGCTTCAGCGTCCATTATGGCGCACCCAGTGGCCCCTGGCAACCTGTCCAACGACGCCGCCGTCTCCGGCTCCGCCGCGCTGAATCTCGTCGCCAGCATCAAATTCCGCGTCGCGTTTCGCGGCAAGTCGGCCCATGCCGCCGGCGAGCCGTGGAACGGACTCAACGCCTTGGACGCGGCCGTCGCGGCGTACAACAACGTGAGCCTGCTGCGCCAGCAGATGCGCTCCGATGAGAGGGTGCACGCCGTGATCGAAGACGGAGGCACCGTGCCCAATGTCATCCCGGATTACACGCGCATGAACTGGTACATACGCAGCCCGACGATTGAGCGGGGACAGGAACTGCACGAGCGCGTGCAGGCTTGCATCGAGGCGGGCGCCAGTGCTGCCGGCTGCAGTTTCGAATACATCAGGTACATACACCAGTCTTTATAGAGTCATGATGATGCTAATCCGGAGCTAGGGCCGATGACTACAAAAACGTCATTGGTAACGGCGCGATTTGCAAAACGTATGCCAAGATGATGGCGCTTGTCGGCCACAAGGTGCTCGCGGAGCAGGAAAAGCCGCTCGTGGCATCGACGGACATGGGCAACGTGAGCCACCAAGTGCCGAGCATGCACGGCGCCTTTACCATCCCGGCGGCGCCTGGCGCAGCGATGCACAGCAAATTGTTTGCGGCCGCGGCTGGTGAGCGGGCCGGGCACGAAGCCGCCATTGACTGCGGTACGGGAATGGCGCTGCTGGCTGTTAATATTCTCTCTGATGATGAACTGGCTGAGGAAATGCAGCGGGAATTTATCAACAGATATGACTAGATATGGTGCGGGTCGGATGTACGCATCTGCTAACTCGGGGGCCTTGAGAAACGTAGCCAGATTCATGTATAGCGAACGAAGAAGTGTTTATATTGCAGGAACCCTGTTACTTCTTGACCAAGTCAAAGCCACTCTCCATGTCATCCAGTACCTTACGGATCTCCACTGCGTAGAGGTCGGTGCCACCGGCGTACACAACAGGCTCGTACACCTTGCCGGGGATGCTGCCTCCCATATACGTCGACTTGGTCGTAGGCAAAAGCGACCGATCGCAAGCGTCCATAACAAACTGCTTCCACTTGTCGGCGGCCTCGGGCTTGGCATTGATGTATTTGACACCAGCCGCTTCCATCTTGACAATAGCGTCGGCAATCCACCGACCTTGCAGTTCTGCAGCGGTAGGACCATTGCATAAAAGAGTGGGAGCTTGCGCGCCGTAGACGTAGAACATGTTCGGATATCCGCTGACGGTCAGGCCGAGATAGGACTTGGCGCCCGACGCCCACTCCTTTTCCAACTCGGCTCCCTCGATGCTCTTCAGACCAAGTTGTGTCAATGCGCCCGTGACAATATCCTAGAGTAAGTATGCTTGTCAGTATGTGACTGTTTGAGGGCAACAAATGGGATGAGGTGCGCTTTTGACGTCCAAACTAAGACAGGGTTGAAGGAAAGGGACTTACAAATCCTGTTGCAAGTGCAATCACGTCGAACTCGTGGTGGCTTCCATCTTCGAGCATGATGCCGCTCTCGGTAAATTCCTCGATGGAATTGTTCTTGATGTTAATCAGATGAACCGACTCCCTATTGAACTGTTCGTAGTAGTCATTCTCAAGACACGGGCGCTTGATGCCGAAATAGTGAGGCATGTCAACTGGTGCGAGAAGATCTCTCGTCGCAGGATCCGAGACCCTCTCTCGGGTCTTCTTGGCCCAGAAGTTGTACGCCTCCTTGTTTGCTTTGGCATCAAAAAGCATGTCTTTGTAGGTGCCGACCCAGAATCGGAAACCTCCTAGTGTCCAGATCTTATTGAAGAAGGCCTCGCGCTTGTCCGGCGCATCATCCAGCGTCTTGCGCTGGTACCAGTCGTAAAAGAAGCCGGCAAAGGATTTCTCGCGCATCTGGAACAGGTCGCCGTAGAAGTTCTTGCTGCTTTCTTGCTCAGCGACGGTCAAATCCCGCTTGCGCATGGGCAGAGCCAGGTTTGGCGTGCGCTGGAAGACGTCGAGACGGCCGGCCTGGGGGCCCCATGCTTGCACCATTTGAACGCCCGACGCGCCGGTACCGACAATGGCGCAGCGCTTTCCCGCGACATCGATGGTTTTATCTTGGGGCCAAAAGGAAGAGTGGTGGATAATGCCCTTGAACTTGTCAAGGCCGGGCCATTGAGGGATGTACCTTTTGGAGGCCTAAAAAGTCACAAAGTTAGCGACACCTTTGTCTAGAGCAATGAGAATTGAACTCACAAACCCAGTACCTAGAATCAAGTACTTGGCCACCGCCGTACGACCGTCCGCCGTCTGGACTGACCACTTTCCCTGCTCCGTGCTGAATTGGGCCCCGACAACCACGGTGTTGAAAGAACAGTCCTTTTTGATACCGACCACTTTGTCCACATGATCAAAGTAGCGGCGCAACTCTTGAAAATCGGGATAGTTTGTTGTCCAGTTCCAGGTACTGTACACCTCGGGCCAAGAATACTCGTACGAGGGCACCTCGGAATCGACACCAGCACCCGGATAGCAGTTCCAGCGCCAAGTTCCACCAAGGTCATTGCCTGCCTCGAAAATGACAGTTTTCAGACCGGCATCACGCAGGGTCTTGAGCATGAATACACCGGCTAGTGGACATAGGTTAGCAGAGTACATGCGTCGGGAATAGTCACGTACCAAAGCCGGCGCCGACGACCAGCGCGTCGACCTCAAGATCCTTCGCGTATGGGCCAGTGCTTTCCGAGGCGGCGACTGAGTAGTCTGTGAGATTCGTGTTGAATCTTTTAGGAAGAGAATCAGCCATGTTGAATCAATAGGTGCGTAGGCAAATAATGAACTGGGGTTGAAGTAGAAGAGTTTGAGTGTCGCTGCTGACTTCAGTAAGCAGCAGTGGTGGGATAATGGCTTCAGCCGACTACGCAATGTGGACTCGTGAAACTACCAGAACTTATAACACAGATTGATAGAGCGGGGTAAAGTACATATCGTATCTGCCATGAAGTCAGCGGTCATTCCTCAGAGACAGCCCGCGTCCGATATGTGGCCGCTGCTATTGCATAGATGCGCTGCTACCCGAAGCCATGAGATGGACATGCTGTGCATACCACCACAACGGATGTCTTCCGCTCTGTAGTATGCCGGCATTTATAAGTGACCAGCTAGGTATGTTTTGCCATGGTACATTCCTGCGTGATATTCCAGGCCTGTAGATTGTCGTATTACTTTGAGGAGCTTTGCTTCTACCGTCTGTCGAGTCAATGAGCTCGACGGTCGTCTTGTCAGCCTGCAGGAGAAGCGACGAGGTAGTGTGACAGCCACCCCGCCGGCACCCGACTATGCATCAAATATTGTCTATATTATGCACACTTACATCAGGACTGCAGCCATTTTGGGGTGGAAAAAGCCAGCGTCTCACATTGGTGTCTCGGAATACGGGTGTTGATAAACGTGCCACTGCGGTACCGCAAAACAGTGTCTGTAATCGCAGTGTCTCTCAACCAATTTCGCAAAGCTATATCATTATACCTATACAGTTATTTTTTCATCATTGTACCCATACAGTTCTTTTTTCCAACAATGTACCCTCAAGAAGTTCCCAATCGTTGTCGCCATTTGGCTCCCCATATATACACGATCGGAATAAACAGGGTAAATGCGCCAACTATGGCAGCGTAGATGATAAACGTCTTGAGATAACCAAAGTCGGCAATCCATTCAGACACGCGGAATGAAAGGGCGAATGCAATAAGACAGCGGAATGAAGCAATATTTACCAGCGACGGGCCAGCAAGCTGTGGATTTGACTCGAGCACATAAACAATGCCAATAGTATTCGTCGCGAGGAATGCGAAGACGATAAAGGCAAGGCCTAGTAGGAAAATCATCCAGTGATACTTTTCTGGGTTGTCGCCGGAGATTCCAAACAAAAGACAGCCAACGAGGCCAGTCAAGCAGGGGAATATGAGGTTCAACAGCTGGACCTCTGGCGTGCGTTTGCCTTTTCTGCCAGCGATCCAATTGGCAACCAGGTCAGCACCCCAGCCTGACAGTATAAAAGAAGCACAAGCCGCTATGATGACCGGAAACAGGCAGAAGCCGAGGTGGTAAAACGGCCACGCCCACGGCTCCGCGAGCAGTTGGGGGGCTGCGGTGTACCCTGCCGCCACGCCTATTGCGATAATGGCGGAGTTGAGCATGGTGATGAAGAACAGGTGAGGGTGGAAGAATGTGCGTATAGAATCCCATATGGCTTGGAAACCACTCCCCCAGTCTGGCTTGCCTCTTATCAATCGCATGTCATCAGCCCACCGCCGCGGGGGGTAATTGATGAAGTCGAGTTCTGGCCGGGACTGGCCCGGTTGCAGAGGAACCGCCGGTCGCCCTTGTTGTTCATCCTCGGAGCGAGGAAATTTCGTTTCCGGGAGAAAGATGAAGATGGCAACCCAAAGCACAAACCCAGCAATCGCCGTCGCAAAGTACAGAACCCGCCAGCTTGCATACCCAATGACGTATGGCGATGCGATACCAAGAATTGCAATAATAAGCCCCTGCGTGGCAAAGACGACACTAATGGCCGCGTTGCGCTGGTGTTGAAAGACCATGTCCTGAAGGATGAACGGGATCAAACTCTCCACGGTGCCAGCGCCGAGAGCTTGAATGGTACGGCACGCGAGATGCACGCCAAACGAGTTGCTGAAGCCGGAGCCGACACAGCCGGCAATGGCGATGGCCCCGGTGGTGAGGAGGATGGTGCGGCGGCCGACGGCAACAGCGAGCGGGACGAGGAAAAAGTTGGCAATGCCGATGACGAGGATGGGCGCGGAGCCGAGCAGGTAAATGTGCCAGATAGGCGGTCCGGGGAACTCGTTGAGAATGGTCAGGCTGTTGACGCCGGTGGGCAAGTGCACTTTGGTGAGAAGTTTGGGGTCGAGGCCGGCGTAGAGGAAGACGAATACAGGCAGCATGGCACCTAGGATGAGCTCGGCCGCCGCTGCCATGGCGCCGAAGCAGCAGATGGCAGCAATGGCAGTGAGTTTTCGCCAGTCGGGGAGGTTGAGAGGATCTGGGGGGTGTGAGTGAGCAGTGTTGACTTGGGGTTCTCTGGGCGGCGGAGATTGCGCGTACCTCGGGGATCAGTCGTGGGCATGGGAACAAGAATGACCTGGTCACTCTTGAAGAGAGATTCCACGAGGACCTGGTACTTCTCGATGGCGGCGGGCCATCTCTTACCAGACGCTTTCTTCTCGGTGAGGTCAGACGGCTGGTTGCTCGACACTGCAACAGCATGGTCTGATGATTCTTCTATGGAACCCATTTTGATCAATTCTACAATATCTGTCGATATTGGAGTGTCTGATGATGGCAGAGACCACCAGTCCGCAACAAAGGAGCAACTTATATAGATATGTTTATCACTTGCTGGTTCAGGGAAGCACGCGCTAGCGGGGCTAGCGGACGATCAGGGTCAAGACAAAAGGATAATGCGACCGCTCGGGCGCATCTCCGGTCTATAAACTAAGCCTATAATAAGTGTCATTGGATCGCACAGTCGAAGTTTCAACTGGACAAGATCATTGGTGCTGCCTCGGCAGCCACATACCGCTTTGCGAGAGCTTCACGATGGTACACCTCGGAGACATATGTACTAGGAACTGGTTCGCTTCTGATTCAATTCGGGAGCAAGGATATTATTTACCCCTGCTATGCCTGCAGGAGAACCAAGAAAAAAAACGTGGATGCCCCAGAGCTCGGCAAGGAAAGAGGGGAAATGGCTTCGTGCATTCGTGATCGTTCGGCATTGTGTAGCTCTTAAGAGAGAAAGTGGATGCCCTGTCGGGGAGCAAGATTCATCATTGGTGTTCGCAGCTATGCGAGGTAAAAATAGTCGGTTCCGATCCATTGAGCGTCTGTCACAAGACAGCCACATGATCGCGCAGCTAGCACAGCTTCCCCAGAGTCTCACAATCTCGACTTGTGGGACTTATCTATCCAAACCTTCTCAACAGCCACCCCGTAGTTGTGCACGTCGACAATTAGCTTCGGTAGATGTCCAGGCTCGTATTGACTGGCTGGGGCAGACTCATCCCAGTGGTGCGTCGCGTGATCAATGAGAACAAGTGGATGCTCCGTGTCGACGTGCGGCCGCTGCTTTCGCCAACTCTGTGCGCGGATCCGGCCTGCCGGCGACGATGGCTAGGCACGGCAAGGAAAAGTGGACGCCGCCGAGGCGGTTGATGGACTCGACGTTGGGCGGATCGGAGATGCCAAGGATCTGCTGTCAGTCGCCGGCGGGGAACTCAATTGTGATGGCGCGGGACAAGAGACCGAGAATCTGTTTTGGGACGCGAGATCCTGACAGGTAAAATCCCCGTCAATTCTCCACACGTAAGCCGGGCATCTGCTGTTCCGCGCAGGAATCATGTTGCCTTAATAGGTACATATTGAATAAATTCAACTGTTCCCGTCCGTCACCGAGCTGGCTTAAGGACAAACTCGTCTCTGTTTCAGCCCATCTCCGGAAGCGCGCTGCTCAAGATAGACGTAGTTGAGCAGTGTCGTCGCGCTGTCGGCATCATACCCCGCGTCCTGCACGAGCTGCTCCGCCGTGCCCCGGCTGCTTTCCAGACACCCAAGCGCCTGCGAGACGAGTGTCGCGCAGTACGTGGCCAGGCTCGTGTCGCTCTCTCTGTGTACCCAGCTTTCGTCCAGCGCAGAATATGGATGCGCAATGCTAGACGCAAACGACGCGTCAAGTCAGACAATGTCGGGCCGCTGTCGTCGAGGGCAAAAAGGCGCGTCGCTTCAGTATACTCATAGACGGCCCTGGACACGCCGGACAACATGGCGCCCCAGTAGGCGTCGGGGTAGGTCTTGCGGGTGTTTCGTGGTGAGAACTCGATCATTCTCGCGCGACAGATCCAAGGGGATTTGCGCCATAGTAGCGATGCTCCAGGTCAAGAACGTTGGCCTTGCCCCAGGTGGGTTTCCCGTAGTTGGTCGTCACCTCCCCGCCAGCGGTACGACGTTCCCAGAAAGTAGCGCGGGGAAGAAGGCATCCCAGTGGTTCAAGTTGTGCTCCTAGATCATGGCAGGCTATAAATTGGCGGGGCTCCGTGGGGCTGTGATGGATGTTGGGCTTGATCGCGGACCCGGACTGGACGGCCAAGACGAGGCCGTTTCAGCTATATATTATTAGATGACATGTTGGTGCACCGCGTTATGTTGTCGTGAATTGAGAACCCCGAATTGTCAGTTGAAATGCAGCCAGAAGTCTCAAACCAGCCCCAGATACTAGTATTGCGACACCAAAAAATCAAACAGGACAACCAAGGGGGTGTAGGAATAATCCTTGCATCAGAGAAGCAAACTCCGTCGCCCTACACAATTCTGCGGAGTTGAGAAGCTTCGGTCGCCGGGTCCACAGGCAGGAGTGCGGCGGACGGCGCGAAACGCCGGGCCGGCTGGCGCGCCATCTACAAATACGCTTCATCGTAATGCCGGCTGACAGTCATCCGGCTGACAGTCATCCGGCTGGTTACATTAACTACCAGTTAGAGCAGATATGCTCCGCAAATTTACAAATTTAAACAGAGGCTTGAAAGCTAGATTTAAGGACTCTTCTAGTTATCCTGCATAGGAAGAGTGTAGAAGAGGCTTCGGAGCCGGGCTTTGTTAATAAGTGGGCTGAACCTCGGCAAGTCGTAGATCACCGACCGTATTCTCCGTTGTACTACATTGGACGGTGGAAAAATATGGACGCAACGTGCTTGGATTATAAATCCAGCAAGAGAACGCTTGGATTATAAATCCAGCGATAGAACTCTTGGCGGTCTCGAGTTTTTCAACGACTGCCAAGTACTGTTAGCTAAGTAGTGACTTCGAAACCCAAAGTATAAATAGCTCAACCCCATTACTACATCATTGACGACTTGAATGTGATTGTGTCATTCTCTAAATAGTTGCCCCTCTTCACACCACATTTCTCCTTCTTCATCCACAAGCAGCCATGGCACCCAACAAGACGCTCATCTTCAAGCAAATCCCCAAGGGCCTCCCGGTGCCCGGCCAGGACCTCGTCGTCGAGAACCGCGACATTGACCTCGAGACCCCTCCCAAAGGCGGTCTCGTGCTGGAAGTGCTCGAGGCCTCTTACGACCCGTACCTGCGCGGGCGCATGCGCGACGCCGGCACCAAGTCCTACTCGGCCGCCTTTGCCCTCAACGACCCCATCACCAACGCGACCATATCTCGCGTGCTCAAGAGCGACAGCCCCGGCTTCCAGCCCGGCGACCTTGTGCGCGCGCACACGCCGCTCGCCGAGTACGCCCGCGTCGAGGACCCCGCCAAGGCGCTGGCGTACAAGATCACGAACCCGCACAACGTCGACCTGTCGTACTTTCTCGGGCCCCTGGGCATGTCCGGCCTCACCGCGTGGTCCAGCCTGTACAAGATTGGCAAGCCCAAGCGAGGCGAGACCATTTTTGTGAGCTCGGCCGCCGGCTCGGTCGGCCAGATTGTCGGCCAGATTGCCAAGCACGAAGGGCTGACTGTCATTGGCTCCGTCGGGTCCGACGACAAGCTCGAGTTCATCACAAAGGAGCTCGGCTTTGACGCGGGCTTCAACTACAAAAAGGAGAAGCCCGCGGACGCGCTGCCGCGGCTGGCGCCCGAGGGCCTTGATATCTACTATGAGAACGTTGGTGGTGAGCATCTCGCGGCCGCGCTCGACAACATGAAAATCGGCGGCAGAATTCCCGTCTGCGGCATGGTACGTATCTTGACAGGCCTTTTCAGAACTAGTGTGGTGAAGCTGACATTTTCATAGATTAGCGGCTACAACCAGGACGCGGGTGAGCGTGCTAGCCTCAACAACCTCTTCCAGCTGGTCGCCAAGCAGATTCTCATGCAGGGCTTCCTTGTGTACGCGCCCGGATTCGGCCCGGATTACTTCCAGGAGCATATGGAGAAGCTGAGTGCCTGGTTGGCCGATGGCACGTTCAAGTCGAAACTGCACTTTACCGACGGAATTGACAAGGCCGCTGAGGGTTTCGTCGACATGCTCGAGGGCAAGAACTTTGGCAAGGCCATTCTACGGATCAAGTCTTTGAATTAGATAGGTGTAGCGAATGGACCATTTTTATGATGCAATAAATGCTCACCAATGGCGAAGCTGCAAAAAATTGTCGATATATGTACAGTTGCGAGTCTATTCCGAGGTATCTCATATAAGTCCCACTTGCCAACGCCGCCCTACGATTCTTCTATATTCTATTCCGCCCTGAATATACAATTGTCCACAAATGCATCGCTCCCCTAACTTGGTCATTACAGTTCATCGTGCCCCGGCCGCCCGCTGTCCTTATACAGATCGACACCCTGCTTCTTATGCCACTTTTCCCACAGCGCCCAAAAGTCTTTTTCCATGGCCTGGTCCATCTGGTCGGGCAATACCACTTCGTACGTAATGTAGAGGTTCCCAAACTCGTGCTTGTGGTAGACGGAGTCGCCATCTTCGTGCCACTTGGGCATGCCCTCGCCCGTGACCGTCTCGACATGGCCGCTTTGCACCACCTGCCCCCGCTCGCGACCCAGTCGGACAACGTGCTTGTCGAGGTGCGTCAGGTTGCGCGTCCAGCCACCCATCCAGGCCTCGCGTAAGCTGAGGACTTCAGTCCAGTGTAAATCGTCCCCTTTGCGACGGAAGAAGACACCGTCGACGTGGTCGGGGTTGTCCTCCGGCGAGGGGCTCTTCTCGGCCAATGTGACGAGCAAGTCGCCCGCAACCCAATCAGGGCTCTCGTCAGCTTCGTTTTCGTAGGTAACGCGAGAGTCGCGCTTGGCGCCGCGGTCAACCTTGAGCGTCACTGTGGTCGGTTTCTTTTCGACGCGCATGCCCTGGCACGTTGGGCATACGTGGCGTATCGTCTTGCCCCGTCCGCCGCAGGCGTCACAGCGCATCTGCATCTGCTGGAACATGCCGGGGGCAAGCTGCTTCTTGACGATGCGCACACCGTGGCCGTTGCAGGTCGCACAGTGGTCGACTTGCTTGTCTTTGCTTCCGGTACCCTCGCAGGTCTCGCATATGTGTTGCTTGTTCCACTGGAACTCGCTCGTCGCACCGTTGTAGAAATCGCGGAGGGAGATTTCGACCTTGACTTCGATGTTGTGTCCGCGAGGCTCGCCAGGGGAAGCGCCAAAATGGCCATGGCCGCCAAAGAAACGGCTGAAGAGATCAAAGGGATCGCCGCCACTGCCACCTCCGTTGCGCTTATTCTGGACACCCTCGTGGCCGTGTCGATCGTAGATTTGGCGGGTTTCGGCGTCGCTCAGGACTTCATAGGCTTCGGATACGGAAACAAACTTATCTTTCGCGGTATCATCACCACTAGACGCTGGTTAATGTTTATCTCGAGTACTTGCTAGGGGATGATGGGCGTACGGGTTCTTGTCTGGGTGAAACTTTTTGGACAATTGACGGTAGGCCGTCTTTAATTGTTTCTCGCTGGCAGATCTATCGACGCCAAGAATCTAACACAATGTTAGCCAGATAGATGATGCGTCTCAGCGACCAGGCGACATACCTTGTAGTAATCTTCTGCGCAGAGTGCAAGCTGCGACAGGAACAGCACCAGCACCAGCGTGACGATCTTGGCTAACATGGCTACCACAGCGCCGGATACGGAACAGATGGCTGGATAAAAGACGACGCTGCGGTCTTTATGGAATTAGAAACCTGGAGCGTGTAGAAAGGAGTGGCTGCACTGCATCTAGTCGGATTGCGGAGAGAGTGGGTGAGTAAGGAGACGAAGGCGTGTCGCTGTCAAGAACAAGCGACAAGCGGCAACAAAATAGTGAGAGCTTGTAATCGACCAGCGTGTTAACAATTTTTAGTGGGGGCAGCCAAAGGTGGTGGTGGCGGACTAACGTTAGGAAAGCTTCAGTCGAACACATCTGGTGTAAAGAAAGTAAGCCTTTGGGCGGCAAACTACATATTCTGTTTTGCGTTTAAAATGGCTGGCAACTACTCTACATTTATTGAGGAGTCAATAGCAGCAGAAAGTCTTGGTACTATTCCAAGTTTTACCACTTTCTTTGTGTACTTGCCGCCCTCATTACCAAGCGAGTCTATCCTCACGATGAACACCGGAAAAATGCCACGACTGCACGTTTATAAATTGCTAACCTGGTGTGGTGGGGTCAGAGTACGTACAAAATTCAATTTCTCAGAAATATACAGCGAGCATCATAGTAGAATTCATGCTCTTATGATCGTAGGTACTTTGTCTAACACCGTGTCTCGCCAGCCCGCTAGCGGAGCCCCGCCATGTTAAAGTGCCAAATTTGACATTTGAGTCACAAACACAATCCATCGCCAAATCGCGACAGCTCCCTCGCGCCGCGCAACGCCATTCTCGGTACCCAAAGTTATCTCTGGTTGCCATTGACCTCGTCACCAGCGTTTAGATATATAAATTTCTGCAACCGACGCTACCACGATACATTCCTCCCCAGTCTACCCCCTACCGCAAACGAGAAATCAACAGCTTGCACTTGCTGCTTGCTGCCAGGCTCCCCTCGCGATGCCGTCCGCCTCGGCAGGCTATGCGCCTGATCTGGAGAAACTGATCAAGTCGCTCAAGGGACAACCTCTTGATGCCTCTGTCGAGAACCTGCTCTCGTATGCACTCTTGCGCTCCGAGCTGTGACAGCCTGTCGCGATGGATCGTGTTCGCTAATAGCCACAGGCTTCTCAAAAGGCGCCAGATAACGGGCTCCGAACGCTGTGCCATCTCCACCGCCCACATCCTTCTCCAAGTCGTCGCGCGCTCGAAATGGCAAGACGTCGATGCCCTCCTCAACAACGTGTCCCAAGTCGGCCGCCGGCTCGTCAAGGCACAGCCCACCGAACTTGCCATTGGCAATATCGTCCGGCGCGTACTCGGCCTGATCCGCGACGAGGCAGCCGAGGAGCGCCACGACCAGGAAGACGAGACGCAGAGCGAAGCGTCCGCCCGCCCCGACACAGACGGCTACGCGTCCCCGAAGCCGCGACCGCAGCTCACTTCCACGCAGAGCTCGGCCGGCCTGCCCAAGACGCTCTTTCATCTCCTGTCCGCATCCCCCGATGTCGACTCTACGAGCAGCCCTGGCTCGCCCTTTCATAACTCGGGCACCTCAACACCAACGTGGAAAGGCACCTATGGCCAGATACACGCCCTGCGCTCCGAGATCATTGACGGCATCGAGGAGATCATGGACGAAATTAGCCAGGCGGATGACCAGATTGCCGCGCTCGCCGACGCGCAGATCCGTCCGGGCGACTTTGTCCTCACATACCGCCCGTCGACTACTGTCGAGCGCTTTATCCTGCGCGCGGCGCAAAAGAGAAAGTTTACCCTCTTTCTCGCCATTGAGGCGCCCAGCACGCCAACGGCCGAGGTGCCGCACGCAGCGCTGCGCAAGAAGCTGGCGGCGGCCGGCACGACCGTCATCAACATCCACAACTCGGGGCTTACGGCGTACATGTCGCGCGTGGACAAGGTGATTCTCGGCGCCAAAGCCATTGTGGCCAACGGCAGTGTCATGGCTACGGCGGGCTCCGCGGCAATTGCGCGCGCGGCCAAGGAGCACGGCACGGCGGTAATTGTGTTGGGCGGCGTATACAAGCTCAGTCCGGCCAACCCGTTCGCGGAAGACAGTCTGATTGAGTGGGGAGACTCGTCAAGTTTTGTCAACTTCTCCAACGGCACCATGGTGAACAATGTCGAGATCCGCTCTGCGCTTACAGAACTGGTACCCTCCGCCTTCATTGACACGTACATTACAAATCTGTAAGTTGATCATGAGGGTCCAGTTTGATCAGTTTATGCTAACACTTGATAGGGGGACACACTCGCGTGACTATCTGTCCAGCATTATTGCCGACCATTACAAGCACCAAGACGTCAATTTTGATCTCGTTGGTGAGCGCATGGTTTAGTGAAAACTTGGGGGTATTTCAACAAAGACTAGCAGGGTCAACCGAGCAACCAGATAGGTAGAGGCTTACTGCACATAGTTCAGGGAGGATTAAATGGCCAATCTACCTATTCAAAATATTGTGCGAGTGAAGCATTGCTCCTCAAGCCTCAGGTCTATCTCTACTCTTCATGTCTTCTGATTAGGCGACCTTCTCTCGAGTTGGCACACACGTATCTACAGCCAGCCATCGTAGCCGCTCGTTTTGTATTTGGGCTCCGGCTGGGCTCGGCTTGTTGAGATTGCCGGAGTGCACGCCTCGCCCAATCACCGAAAGCGCTGACGCAAGCTCACCCACAGGGCTGACGCAAGCTCGCGTACAGGGCTGAGAAGACACACAGTTGTACCTCCTATAGTGACATATGTGAGGAATGACAAAGCTAACAAAAAGCCACAGTACAGTACGCGTCTTGTTTACGAAAGGATCAAAAGAATTAAAAATGGCATAAAAACATATGATATAACGATGAGACACTATACGAACAGAAAGATTAGGGATATGAATAAAGATAATGATAAGAATAGCGAAAGACAAAAAGATATGATAAGCAAGATACAGTAATACACTGACGAGTGTTGTGTGGTGTCACACTGTAGCTCCAGTGAGGCACACCCACCAAGGCTGACGGAACAGGCATCCATGGGCTGAGTGACGTGGGCTGACAAGTATCAAAGGGCTGTCGTCCCTCCAACATTTTATCCTCATACATCAACTCCGTGACTTATCTTTTATTTTTACCATCATGTCCGGAGCCGCACCTACCCACGGCGGCGATGCGCCGCCGCCCTACTCAGAAACAGACATCTACTCCAACTCTGGAGCGGCCGCCCCCGCCTCCGCCGCCTCCGCCTCCGCCTCCGCCGACGATGTCGCCTCCCGTGTGTCCTCGTCCAACGAAGACATCATCTACACGCCCCCCGAAACCCCGCGCAGCACCACCATAGGCGCCGCCGCCCTCACCGGCGTGCCGCAACCCGGCGCCGCCCTGTACTTTGACTCCCGGCCCCCGCCCCCGCCCGACGTGATCCCCCAGTCGACGCTCGTGCACGCCCTGCGGCTCGAGACCCTGTCGCTGCCGGATGATTTCCCGTTTCCGAGCGACTGGGAGAAGCGCGAGATCAACGCGCAGGACTGGGCCACGTTTATCAACTTTTTGCTGCCGGACCACACCACGCGGCGCAACGACGTCGTGCTGGAGAGGAAGCTGCGCGCCGAGACCGAGAGCGAGGCCGGGGATAGCGTCAGCAGTGCGCGGACGCAGGCCGAACTGCAGAGACATGTGATGCGCACGGCTGGACCGGAGGCGCTGCAGGATGAGGCTCAACGACGCGCGAATGCGCTGGCGACGGTGTGTGAGTGGAATGAGGGCTTCTTTGGGCCGCGAGGTGTGACCATTACGATTACGTCCTGTGGGCACGACGGAATTGAGTACGATGAAGCTCCTAGGGATGCTCAAGATCGGTCGATCCCAGCCGGCAATACCTGGTTGCCGAATCCGTCGTCGTTCAGAATGGACGCCGACGGCATCACCTACGGCAAAAGGTTTGTCCTGGATGCCAACGGTATCCGCCTTGGCTCTCTTATTATGGACACAAGCGGCATTCGTATGGCAAGCCATGAGAATGATGCTCCAGGAAATCCCCATGACGCTGGCGCAGGGCCTTCAACCCGCAGCATGCCAGGGTTCCCGGGACCGGAGCCCCAACGCGGCAGATCAGCAGTCAACACAAGCATCAAAGGCAAAGGCAAAGACACCACCCGCGATCGCTCCACCTCGTCCGTCTCGTCCGTTTCCTCCGCCTCTTCATCCTCCAGCGTAACCTCACTGGCTTCCCTCCCCGACTACGACGACGTCCGCGAGCAGCAGCTCCCCGGCTACCTCGCCATCCTGCGCGACTGGACCTCGACGCCCGGCCACGTGCGCACCAACACCGACGTGCAGTGGCTCAAAAACGAGCTCCGGTCCCGGACCACCCGCGCCGCCGCCGCCGACCCCTTTGTCAACAGCAAGGAGCTCAAGACGCAGATCAGAGCGCTGCTGAAGCAGTGGAAGCACATCCAGCGAGAGCAGCACAAGACGCTGCGCGACACGCGTAGTGCGCGCAAGAAGCAGCGCAGGCAGGAAAAGCGCGAGCGCAAGCAGTGGAAAAGGGACATGAAGAGGTCGCATAAGGACGTGCGACGCGCGGCCAAGGACGGACGATGGCATGGCGCGCAGATGCCTCCGGCACCCCCAATGCCGCCGATGCCACCACATGGCCCATCCCTACCTTTTATGCCACGTGGGACGTCAATGCCTTGTATGCCTGCAGCGCCCGCCATGCCTCCCAGCATGCGCAGCCCACCATCCGTGCGCTGTCACGACCACCGCCCCCACCGTGAAAGCCAATCTCGCCATGATCTTGGCCACTGTGGCAGCCGCGGGCGCTGGCCTCATCATGGTCACGGCGGCTTCGGCGCCTTTGGCCGAGATGGCGGCATCTCCGGCGCCTGGCCGCCTCGCGGGCCTCTCACGCACAAGTCCTGGTCCGGGCGCCACCACGGACCACCAGCCGGCTTCTGGCCCGAGAGCGACCAGCACGCCGAGGAAGCACCGCCGCCGGCCCCGAACCCCGCCACCGCGGCCAAGTACACGGCCGCGCAGGGCATCAGGGACGCCATCCGCACGCAGCAGGACCGCGCCGACACGATGGAGGACGGGCCCGGCAAGGACGCCGTGTACAGCGCGATGGCGTCCATGACGCAGTCGCTCGAGGCGCTGCAGATGGAGGCTGATTCCGAGTATGCGCGGCATGTAGCGGGCGCGCACATTGCGCCAGAGAGATCGGCTATTACGACGGCTGTGTACTTGACGAGCCAAAAAGATTGTGAGTTTTGAGTACGTACCATGAGGGACGAGTTTGGGACTAATGCTGTCTAGGTTTGAGCTTTAAATCGGGGGCCAAGATTACGGGCGTGACGTTTTCCTCGGACGAGTGGTGGCATGGGACATACAAGGGCAAGAACGGCTACTTTCCTGCGAATTATGCCAAGTTAGTGCCGCTCTGATACTTTCATGATTTCAACAAGGGCTTGATTGAGTTCCGCTGCTTCTTCCAGTATTTGTGCATTTAAGCATTTCTTTCAGATTAGTATCTTCATATTCTCTTTACTCTACGCAGACCACGCAAGATATCGACGTTATGAATGGATGGAAATATTAAATCATTGTAATCCCCACCTGTTTGAAGCCGGCCGTGAAACTTTTCATTTTGTCTAAGCCTTGAAAACGCGAGATATATATGCAGACCCTCCACTTTTGCCCAGCCCTTTCCCATGTTCACCGTGAGAAGAGGCCAAGCACTACTTGCTCTCTTCCTTGGTCCGACCCACGACCAGCTTCTTCTTCTTTTTACCGGCGTCCGGGTTGCGACCCACATCTCCCACTGCCTCGCCCTCGTCTGCGTGATCGCCATTGGTCTTGCTGCCGTTGGTCAGCGCCGCCGCCGCCTGTTCGCCCTCCTCCTCGGCTTCAATCTGCTTCTTGATGTAGTCGAGGTCGAGACGCATGGAGAGCGCGTCCTCGCCGTCGGCGTAGTATTTAGCTTCCGTCTTTTCCGTTTGAAAACCGAGCGTCGTCTCGTAAAGGTGGCGGGCCGCGACGTTGGAGACGCGGACGTGGAGCGATACGTATCTGGCCTGGTACGTTTCCACCATGGCGAGTTCTACACAAGCCGGATAGAGATTAGCATTTCGTATCGCACTGGCTCTCGCCTTTATAGTGACTTACGGCTCTGTCGCATGAGCTTCTCAGCAATGCCCAGCCGGCGATGCGTGCGCATGACGCTCAGGCTGGTGATGTGGCCATGCGGGATGCCGTCGGACGGCTCCTCCTCCATCTTGGCAATGACGTAGCCGACAATCTTGGGGTAGTCGTAGGGGCCCTTGCAGGGGCGGGAGACGTCGACGGCGACGAAGCTGAGTTGCGGCCATGACAGGGCATGGTAGAGGTAGTACTTGAGGAAGTAATTTTCGGGAAGGTTCTCGAGGTTCGCATGCTGAATCAACGGCAAATCCGAGTTGCGCAGTAGACGGATATCCATATTGGGCGGTGCAGGCTGTCTGGCGTGGAGGGTAGCAGTAGATGGGAGAAGAGAGCAATGTGTCGCGAGACAGCCGACGAGATCCAATGGGGTCGTGCGGTCGGTCTGGCGAAGCGAGCGTACGCGGTGAGAAACTGAGCCGCGATTTCCGGGTTGGATAGCGAGCTCGCACTCTGCAAGGGATGGCGGGATAACGCGGCAAAAAGTGGTCAGATGTCGAGGCTCGGGTCGAAAAGTGAAGCTCGTGGATATTCCGTCGCTCCCCCCACTAACTGGTTAAGCCGTCTGCGAAAAGTGGGGCCAGATATGTCTCTGATGGCGAATGCTTACAAGCAGTGGTGATACAAGAAAGCCACCATGGCAGGGATAATAGTTTAAAAGTCTCAAAATGATTGGATCAGAATCCGGCATTGGACGTATAAAAGAGTTTATTGGACTACGCCTGCCACGACATAAATCGTTGCCAGATAGAGGAACCAACAGAAATAATCTTGGTCTGATGGCGTCCAGAACCCAAATTCAAGTCCGGCCCGCCTAGAGGAGAATGGTTACTGAATACTAAATTTTGGAAAAAAAAAATGCTGTTCAATATTCAAACGACCGTGAAGCGCAACTTGCGCCAAATCCACCTGCGAATGCCGCCACTTGTGCGGTGCCCCGCCATCTTGATGGTGGGGGGGGGGACAAAATATTTCCACCGCATCCTTCCTCCCACATCGTTCACCGTCTCACCTACATACGTCGCAGGATGGCGTCTGATCCATTCGACGACGTTTTCACGCTCGAGGACCGCTACTACCGCCAGGGCTATCAGCAAGGCGTCGAGGACGGCCAAGCCGCCGGGCGCATCGAGGGCCGCCAGTTTGGCATGAGCACCGGCTTTGACAAGTTTCTCGAGAGCGGCCGCCTCGCCAGCCGGGCCCTTGTCTGGGCCAACCGCCTCCCGCCTTCCACCAGTGCGGCCTCTGGTCCAGCAACAGGCGCTTCGGGCCCCCAGCAGACCTGCACGTTACCGCCACTACCAGACAACGCCAGACTCGCCAAGAATATCAAAATGGTCTATGGACTGGTCGAGCCCGAGACGCTCTCGACGGCCAACGCAGATGAGGATGTGCAGGACTTTGACGACCGCTTTAAGCGCGCACAGGGGAAAGCCAAGGTGGTCGAGAAGATGATTGGGTAACAGGAGTTTGTCTTATGAGAAGTACGGCGTTTAGGCATTCTGGGCTTCCAAGTGGCGTTGCATATGAACTCGGCACAAGTTCTTGGTTCCAACATTTATCCGTATTTTGCTTTATTCATGTAGCAGTACAAAAAAAGCTAGGCGTCTATGCCTCCCCCATTATATACACTATTTCCTCCTCTATTGAAATGATCTGCAAGGGTATCTGCAACACATTAGCCTCCGATTCAAGTCTTTCTGACCATCTTTCACAACTTACCCCTCAGGATACGACCGGTCAGTCAGCTCGTACTTGTGCACGCTCCATTCTCCCGAGGAGAGTTGCGACTGTCCACTCGGCAGCGGCGGCAGGCCATTGACAAAGAGGTCCTTGGCGACATCCTTGGGGGCAGCCTTTGCCAGCGCCTTGGCCAGACCGGTTGTCTGACCCTCCTGCTTCGCGGCCACGAGCGCCTTGTCGCCAGCCGCGCCGATGAGCTCGACCTTGGGGCTGGCGGCGCTCCCGACGGTCAGCAAGCTGACGACATCGGCCTGGCTCACCACGCTGAGCTGCGGGTAGTTGCGGCGGGTGTCGCGCTTCCAGTACGGGTTGCCGGCAATGTCGCCCGCGGGCAGGGTGACGGGGTCGACAAAGGAGGCCGGGTCGTTGGACCCCGGCGCGGGCAGGCGGTAGTACGGGTTCAGCGGCACACCGTTGGAGCGGTTCGGGTCGATAGCGACGGCCTTGCGGATCGATTCCCAAATGCCGGTCGATTGGAGGGTTTGCTTCTGTTTCGTGGTCGGGGTGGTTAGTTTCGGTTCGGTGTGGTCGGATTCCCGAGCGTATTTTTATTTTTGGCGCAAGCTTATCGTTGTCTGCGCATCCATTGGCATCGTCGCAGAGGAAAGGATGCTTACCTTGGTGATGGAAACAACGCCGCCCGCGGCTTTGGCTACCGCATTGGCCGACATGTTGGCGTGTATGGTTTGTACTGGAGGGAGAGTGTCGTGGTCAGCTTCGTGAGTTGGAGTTGCTATTGCCAGTGATGGGATTGGTTGGTTGGTGCTTAACCGATGATTTGCCGGGCCAGCTACCCGGCAGTCAATATTCAAAAATCAGATGCCGTGTAGGGCAGTTTAACGACCGCTATATATGGTTAGTTGGAAATTTGAGCCTTTTCAGACTTGATTGGTGAGATCGATCAAGTTTGATCAACGCATGCAAAGTTGGTCATTGGCATGATTTGCTTGAAAGTGTAGTGCAAGGCTGGCTGGTCGTCGTGAGTGATGGACAACACGCGAAGGCGCTCACTTCTGCGTGGACGCTTACACAAATGACTAAAAATATACATGAAAAGGAAATGGGAGAAAAAGGACGAATTCAGTTTCTAGACTACAAGTATTCCGTGATTGACGGGCCATATGCGCATGAAGTCCGTCACTCACCCAACACTTACATCCATACTTTTATTTCTTCAAATGCAAACAAGAGCGCAAGGCCACAGGAGAAACACGCTCCCCCACCGAGCCTAAGCAGTGCACCTCGTCCTTGTTCCGCAGACGTGCAGAGTCGTCTACTGGGAAGCTGTCGATGCTATGTATGGCTAGAGCATGCCGCTTTAATAATAATTATGCTCTGCGCAGCCAATCCTAACATACATACCGGTTAACGGTCCAGTTACACTACATAATAAGTGGGGTTTCCATGACAACTTGTCATAATAACATACCTACCAAAGAGCAAACGCCTGCCAGGCATCCTTGTGGCACAACCACCATCACGAACAGAACTCAACCTGCAAAAGAATAAAGCTCACCTAGCTGCAGCACTACTTTCAATCGAGCATCAAACCTACCCGACGAGGCAATTCGGCCGAGAATAATGTCCTGCGGTGCCTCTAGCGTGTCTCCCGCTAACTTGACCGAAGCCGACAAGCTACAACGCGCGGCCATTGAGCGAATCCAGTTTGACAAGCTTAGCAAAATTGTTAAGTCGCTGAGGAGAATCGAAGTGCCGACTATAGCAAAAGATGCGCTTAGCGACTTGTCCATTACTCTGGGTAGGCCGCTCGACGTGGACGGGAGTCTAAGCTCCCTATCGGATACTGCCAGCACTTTTTTCTTGCCTTGCGACTGGCCCCACGATGTGCTAGAGTACAAAACATGGTCACAGAGAAGTTTCTGGCGCAATATGGAACACGTCATCTTGGATTCAGCGATCAATCTACAGATTCCCGACATCCGGAGCCGGTGGTTTGAAGAATGTCTACTGAGGTTATCTGACCTCGTACCAGATCTTTGGAACTCTTGGTGGTATGTGCCAATTAAGTAGCCTACCGCATAATCCGAGATGATGTTATTGCCGTTGTCAGATACTAACGTCTAATAGCAATCTTGATTGCATTTGGGAAGAACTACGGCTGCATCTGCCCCTACGCCTCTTCTACCGGCCTCGTCATACTGCCATATATCACGAGTCCTATAGTAGGTGGGTTATGCTCACGCATGAGGAACTAGATATGCCTCATGCCTCCTGCTTCGTCCTTGACTCGGGAACTCCAGACGAGAACGCCATCCTACTCTCAGAGGCCGAAGCGGCGGCTGCCTTAGTTAAGCACCAGCTCCGGAACGGCATCTATACAAGCCACCATACGAAACCCGTCCTTCTCGCGACAGTTATGCGAAATCAGACCGGCCGCATTACACAGGCCCATTTTGACGGCAAGCAGAACAAGCTCGTCCTACGCCAGTCGCGGACTATGGACCTCTCAGGCGAGAAACCTAGCAGCGACGCGTGGACAATGCTGCGCTGGATTGCCAGTCAACCAGTTGGCCAGACCCGCTACGAAATAGGAGATACTGAGGAGGGTGCCTGTGGCAATAATAACCCAGCCCATGATGTCTCATTTACACCGAAGTATCTTCAGAACCAAGATCCCCGCCAGCGCGAGGCACTGGTTCCAGAAGTTGGAACAGGAAGCGGATATCCATCCAGATGTTAAACGAGGCAAGACGCCTATGCATGTCGCTCATACAGACTATCTCTCTGGGTCTAACATTTGGCACTCGTAATTCCTTCATCTTCGAGCCTTCTGGGCACCGCACGAAGTTGGCGTCAATACTTTTGACCAGCTTATCCGTAGGCGCGATCCGTGTAGTTTGCGAAGAGGGGTTGAATCCGTTTCAGCTCATGTGAGACTTCGTTGATCATCATCCAAGCCACTGGCGAGCACAGCCGCCCAGCCAACACTGCTTTGTCGAGATTCAACGAAATGGTGCTTGTATTAAGAATAAGCTGATATGAGTGATCAATTAGGCCGGTCATGCAAACGGTAATGGCCACGGCGTTGTGTTTCATTCTGAGTTGCTTTGTCCATGAGTGCGTTCCTTGTAGCTGCCGGTTCCCTTTATTCCCGTCGCTGTCGTCTGTTAGCGGTGTGTAGAGTTGTTTGTCCGCGACTTGCATACTGTCTGACTCCGAGCGGAGCGGATCGATAGTCGCGTATAGCTACCACATTGTCAACACGGCACGCCCAAAGAATGATGTGAATGACGACGCATTGCCTACACAAACAGCACGGAAGCCATGGCGAACGCGGCGGCTGGGGCCATGAATTTCTACCGCCATCAGGTTTGCGTCTTGATGAACGGACCAGGCTGCTTACCCTTGGGTCCATGGCGGAGCAATCTATCGTCGGAAAACAGCCAAGGTAAAGGGAAAAGCTGGCAGATGTGGGGGTGCGTGATGCGCCAGTTGTCGGGTAACTAATTTGAGAAAGCAGATGGGACACTGATTGGCAGGGCCTCGTGGTTCAGCTTGGACTGGATGTGATGCAACGGGATGAACGGTCGCTAGGGGGCGTGGCTGGCCCACTACGGGGTGGGGAAATAACTTGTAGCACATCTGCTTACAAATTCGCTTAAATTAATCATATTTCCCGATTTGGACCTTCGCTGAGCGACTTGCCCGATTGGGAAGTCTTTCAATATGCAAGCCATCTCGCGAACGTTGAAAACACCGTCATTTCCCAAGAAATAATACATTTTCACCGTCATTCGTCCTCTACTATAAAAGAATTGACTCTGATAGACAATCTTCAAACCTCTACTAAAGCGCTATTTCCTCGGTGTGCTGTGTGCTTCTTCGCTATGTCTAGACCCATCGCTTCGACGCAATCCGTTACCCTAGACCACACCTCGATAGATTATGACCCTGAATATGCTTACACGTTAGAACAAGGCGGCGCTGTCAAAGAGAAGCTCGACTCTTCGGCGGCTAATACGCCCGCTACTGAGCCCATTCCCAATGGCGGGTGGAAAGCATGACTTCAGGTCTTTGGAGCGCATTTGCTCTTCTTTAACTCTTGGTATGTACCATATTCACCCCGAGCTCTCAGCTTTTTTTTTTTTCTTGAGCCCCAAAGACAAAAACTTATTAGCACCCCAACCCCGTAGGGGCATTATCAACACATTCGGTGCCTACCAGGCGTACTACGAAAGTGACCTGCTGCGCTCGCACTCCGGATCCCAAATCTCGTGGATTGGCACCGTCCAGGGTTTCCTCCTGATCCTGTTCAGCATCGTCAGCGGTCCGCTCTTCGATCTCGGCTACCACCGAGCGCTCCTCATCAGCGGAACATTCCTGGTCGTCTTCGGCATGATGATGACGAGCCTCGCGACGCAGTACTGGCAGCTGTTCCTCGCGCAGGGCCTCGTCGTCGGCCTCGGCGCCGGGTGCCTCTTCCTCCCCAGCGTCGCCATTGTCGCCACGTACTTTACCACCCAGCGTGCCCTTGCCACGGGTGTCGTGGCGGCCGGCGGCAGCATCGGCAGTGTCATCTATCCGATTGTCTTTCGGAGGCTGCTGTCACAGGTCGGTTTCGCGTGGGCGACGAGAGTCATTGGCTTCCTCGCCCTGTTTACACTCACCATCAGCATCCTCATCATGCGAACCCGCGTGCCGAACCCCAAAGAATTACGAGCGCTCCTAAACCTGAGCGCATTCAAGTACGCTCCCTTTAACGCCTTGTGCCTCGGATTGGTGCTGGCTTTCATGGGTCTATACGTGCCGTTCTTTTACGTCATCATCTACGCGCAAAGCAAGCTTAAGCTCGATGGCGACATTTCATTCTACCTTCTCTCTGTTCTGAACGCCGCATCCCTCGCCGGCCGAATCATACCGGGATTGCTGGCCGACAAGTTTGGCTCTCTCGAAGTCCTGATGGTGACCTCACTTTTATCCTCGCTCCTGGCGTACTGCTGGCTGGTCATCTACAACCTCGTAGGTATCGTGGTATTCTGCATCTTCTATGGATTCCTCTCGGGCGTGGTCGTGTCTCTGCCCACCACTGTCGTCGCGGCGCTGGTGCCAGAGCTCCGGCTCATGGGGACCTGGATGGGCATGTGCTTCTGTTTTGCCGGTCTTGGCTTCTTGATCGGAACCCCTATTGCTGGAACGATCATCAAGCCGGAAGAGGGTAAATTTAGTGGCGGGCTTAATTTTTCGGCCACAATGGTGTTCGCTGGCACCGTCGCATTTACTAGCATTGTCGTCTTCAAGAAGAGATCGAGGCCTGGAATGACAGACACTAGGCGATTAGGTTGCTAAACTTAGCTATCGTGGCAATGGCGTCGTAGGAAAAATGATTATAGTATAATAGACCTATATAAGATACTAGTATTAAGGTATTAATATTAATCTACTTAAAAAAACTCAGGAAGGCTGTTTATTAGTAGTGGTTAATTGGCGTTTTCGCAGTGGACGATGGTAGCCCTTTGCACTCAAGCCATGAAAAGTTCCCCTGTCCGTGGTGTTACTCGCTCAGTACTTGCTCTGAAGGAAGGACTTGGAAAGAAGGTAAATATGATCCCACATACTTCCTCTTCATTATCCAATATACATCGGCCCCCATTAATAACCACTCTTCGCCGTCCGCGTAGTGAGTCCTCTGGCACCTGTTGTAGGTGCTGACAAAACCAGTGATAACATAACGAAGAGCTGGTCGTGGGATATGGCCCGTGCACCGTCGAGTACTGGGATTCGCATGCGTTAGAATGGATGCACTGATACCTACCTAGCCACCAACGGCTCGGCCGCTTTGCCCAGCCATCTATACCGACATACGATAGCGCCATAGAGCAATGGTCAACTCAAGCCAGATTCCTAGTGGATATACTCTACAATGGGACGCTAGGGCGAGCCAGAAGCACATCTCTGCACTAAATGGTAGGGTGCTAGGCGGCGCAACGCAAAAGTACTGCCACTCTTGCGATAACTGCAGACGGTCTCGTGTCAAGTGCTCGGGTGGGCAGCCCTGCACCCGCTGTACAAAGTCGTCATCCAATGCATTGTCCTGCGTGTACAGCATCTCACAGCGCCAAGGCGGGCGTCAGGCGAGGCACCCAAGTTCGAGGGACAGCTCCTCGTCGTCTCTCGCCGCCTCCTCCACGCCAAGTAGTATCTTTGCTTCAAGCGACGCTTGGCTAGGTGCTGATAACCTTATGGCACCCGTACGTGTATTCCGATAACAAGGTAACTCTTCTTGTCTCTCGGCCGCCGTTAACAAGAACTTGCACGACATAGATGGACATCACCCTGGAAGATGTGCCGCACAATATGATGCAGCCATCAACATCCAGCTTTCTCCCGATGCCTATCTCTGGTGACGCACTCTCCCCATTCAACCTTGGCCTGCCTACCGACACTGCTGCAAATGAATTTTGGAACGCAAGCCCCTGCAATTGCTACGTACTCAATCAGTCGTTTGTTCACCGCATCGACGCCATTGTCAAGACGCCAGCCACATTCGCCCTCGATACAGTTCTTTGCTCTCTGCAGGAGGCAGCCGCACACATCGCCAGCTATTTGGACTGTCCTCACTGCGGTAGCAGCTGTCCCTGCCTGATGAATTTGGCCATGCTTCATCAGCGCCAGGTGGCGTTAATGTGTGTCATTGCAAAGAACCCGTCCGCATTCATCGGCGGACCTGCCAGTGATAACCTGCACTTCACTCTCGGACTCTACCAGCTGCCCGAGCAAGATAATGCCATGTTCAAACGTCTAGTCGTTCTCTCCGCGGCACGCAACATTGACCAACTCGTTGCCAACTTCGACGACGCTATCCGGGTCCACCAGGACTTGGAATTCGCGGGCGGCGTTGTCTCGGAGAATGAGTCTGCAAAACTGAATCTCAGATGGCTTTTAGACGTCTCCAGAAATCTCAAGACTAGACTGAAGACTATTGTCTGCATCCTTGAAAAGCCCGAGTGGGAGGCATGCTAGCCACTTCATATATATAACATCCAATAGAGAGAGGTTCGTCATCTCAAACGGCGATAATATAAATACCGAAAAGGCCATGCATAAAGGCTATCATTTATTACCATATACAGTAAGAATGAGCGAGCCGGTCGCATCCACAACTAGGTCCATGAGATGTGGGACATGGACTCTTTGATGCCAGACACTGCGAAGCAGAGCCTGGAACTGGGACGCTGTATCGGGGATAGCCCTGGACTCGCACGATGCAGCGGCTCTCTCTGAGTTGTTGAAGGACGACCAAGTGGAAAGTGTGTATGTCGGCTCTCCAATGCAGGACTGGATGCACTCTACCCATGTCACGGGATATGACGACTTGGAGCCGCGCTATAGTTGCTTCGCGAAAGCGATCAGCAGAAATGGACGAGGCAGTAGGGCCCGTTTTTGACTTGCTACTAGGCAGCATTGCCTTTTCTGAGCTTGGTGGCACTGGTCATACGGAGCACTCGTGGCTAGATGTGCTACACGGCGCGGAGGAGAGAAGACTTGCAGGTATTTCGCACGCCGCAGGATGTCTTGGCAGCTACCCAGAAGCAAAAAAATCAGCTTGTGGACAAGTCAGTGTTCAATACTTTGATCAATTTGCAGAGAGAGGCGGGCACGACATTCAGTCTGGATGATGTGACCGTGGACGTGACGAACCTTGTTGACCCATGGTCGGTGAGTCGTTGTGCGTTTTTTTTCTCTTGCAATCCACTGGTTGCAATACTAATCAATTGTTTTGCTTAGGTTGATATCATGGTCGGTGCCTGGGAACAAGAAGGTTCTTTCGCGATTCACCCAGAGCACAGGATGCATGGTAGCTTTGTTGAGCAACTACGCCCTGATTTGGCTCTCAATCTCGAGATGCTGCTCAGTTTGCCAGTGGAAACGGCGCGTAGAATGAGAGAACATGGATGGGTCAAGGATGAATGACTGAGTGACTTATTCACTAGACAACGGAAACGAACGAACGGGCAAACGGGTTTCGGGCGCGATGGGAGAAGAAAAGAGAAAAGGTTGTGTGGCTGGGTAAAATAGCGCCACGGCAACGGTCTGGAACTCGCAATCTAGGTACGGCCCGTACTAGGCAGATGAGGGGGGGGGGGCTGTGGGCTTGGGGGTTTTGCAAACGACAGCCTTGTGATTCCGGGGTTGTTTGCAGATAATCCAAAGCAGCAAAAGCTACGGGTTTGGCCGTGGTACCTGCTGTGCCTGCTGATCCTTTCTCCTCAATTTTTTTTTTCTTGTGCGCAATGGTGGCGCAGAGATGATTTGTTTGATGCTTGTTCCACAAAGGGTTGCTCGTCACGCTTAGTAGCCTTGCACTCGTACGGGAAGTGCTGCTGCTGTGGGTGTCACAGATCAGAAAGAATAACAATAATAACAACTTACTAGCGGCGACGGTGACAAAGGCCAATCACAGCCAATTCAGGGCATGGCTCCGTACAGGTGAAAAAAAAAAAAAAAAAACAAAAAAAAAAAAAAAAAAAAACCTA